>NC_074671.1:13328084-13343084 GCF_029448725.1 Salvelinus fontinalis | reverse complement strand
CAGGTTACCCTAATTAGACATTACATTACATGTTTTCTTACTTCATGTAGCTAGCTGGCCAACATATCAATGCTTCGCTTATTCCTCTCTGATAAGATACTGTTGCACAAACATGCTTATCTAGGCCTACACCAGCCCTGGTACCAGGCAGTATTAGCTAGCTAGCTACGTCTGCTCTGACTCTTAGTACATTTAGCAAGCTAGCTGGCCAGCTAACTAGCGATTAGCATTAGCGGCTAACACAAATTATTTTAGCAACACCTTGCTAAGAAAAGACAAACTAGCAGACAGTTGTTTGGAGACAGTAAGACACACAAACTAATAGTGCCATCATAGAACGCTTGTGGAAAGAAGCATGTCACCAACATTGTTGCATCCATCTGACCATGCAGTGTGAACAACAACTAAGTGCTCGTGACTCTGTGGTCGAGCAACTGCTCTCTCCTTGAGTGACAGGGGGCAGGGCTTGATGTGGTTAGTGGCAAGCAGCAGGAGGAGAGGGAGAGACAGACAGACAGAGAGAGAGAGAGAGAGAGAGAGAGAGACAGAGAGAGACAGAGAGAGAGAGAGGTGAGAGAGGTGAGAGAGGTGAGAGAGAGAGACAGACAGACAGACAGACAGACAGACAGACAGACAGACAGACAGACAGAGACAGAGACAGAGACAGAGACAGAGAGAGAGAGAGAGAGAGAGAGAGAGAGAGCGAGAGAGAGAGAGAGAAAGAGAGAGAAAGACAGACAGACAGACAGACAGACAGACAGACAGACAGACAACAGCACAATTAGACCCAACCAAATCATGAGAAGACAAAAAGATAATTACTTGACACATTGGAAAGAATTAACAAAAAAACAGAGCAAACTAGAATGCTATTTGGCCCTAAACAGAGAGTACACAGTGTACCTGACCACTGTGACTAACCCAAACTTAAGGAACGCTTTGACTATGTACAGACTCAGTGAGCATAGCCTTGCTATTGAGAAAGGCCGCCGTAGGCAGACATGGCTCTCAAGAGAAGACAGGCTATGTGCACACTGCCCACAAAATGAGGTGGAAACTGAGCTGCACTTCCTAACCTCCTGCCCAATGTATGACCATATTAGAGAGACATATTTCCCTCAGATTACACAGATCCAAAAAGAATTTGAAAACAAATCCAATTTTGATAAACTCCCATACTTACTGGGAGAAATTCCACAGTGTGCCATGACAGCAGCAATATTTGTGACCTGTTGCCACAAGAAAAGGGCAACCAGTGAAGAACAAACACCATTGTAAATACAACCCATATTTATGCCTATTTATTTTAACTTGTGTGCTTTAACCATTTGTACATTGTTACAACACTGTATATATATAATATAACATTTGTAATGTCTTTATTGTTTTGCAACTTCTGTATGTGTAATGTTTACTGTTAATTTGTATTGTTTATTTCACTTTTGTATAATATCTACCTCACTTGCTTTGGCAATGTTAACACATGTTTCCCATGCCAATAAAGCCCCTTGAATTGAATTGAAATTGAAAATTGAATTGAGAGAGAGAGAGAGAGAGAGAGAGAGAGAGAGAGCAAGAGAGACAGAGAGACAGAGAGAGATAGAGAGAGGGAGGTGACTCAAGTAGAAAACGGAGTAAACTATGATAACTGACATTATACGCCCCAGAGTTGCGTATCACATTTAACAAACCAAACATTGAAATAAAGTGTCTAGAAGGTAAAGTACAAAGTCAAACTGGTCTGTGCGTTGTGATGGAACATTTTTATCATGTGAAGACACAGCCTTAAAGGGAAATGGGGAGACCTAGTCAGTTGTACAACTGAATGCATTCAACAGAAAATGTGTCTTCTGCATTTAACCCAACCCCTCTGAATCAGAGAGGAGCGGGTAGCTGCCATAATCAACATCCACGTCTTCGGTGCCCACCGATAAGTGGGTTAACTGCCTTGCTCAGTGGCAGAATGACAGATTTTTACCTTGTCAGCTCGGGGATTCAATCCAGCAACCTTTCTTGTTACTGGCCCAACGCTCTAACCACTAGGCTTCCTGTTCATCTTGTGTTGGTGTCATAAATAATCCATGGTTCCTAGCTATGCAGGAATATGAGGACCATCTGTCAGAACACCCAGAATATGTTCTATAAATTAGGATAGGAGACGGTGCCAGACATTCTGAAACCAACCCTTTGAACCATGCCTATGTAACGTGTCCGTAAGCAGATAATATGAGATCTAACGGGACTGCCCTGAGAAAGCTCGCTTCGGGCCGGTACTTTATGCATCTAAGTTTGACTGTGACCTCTCCAGCATGCCGTTAATAAACAATGATTCATTTAAGATTGACTTTGAGTGTCCCATGCAGTGGTGACCCGTCATTCAGAGCAGGGGGGCTTGCTTGTTTTGCATGTTATTTTGGCATTAATACGTGTCACATATCAGTTTGCAAATAGTGTCAAAAAAATATACATGTATATCATTGAGTTACAAACATGGTCTCTTTTTTGTTTTCTGGAGTAAAGAAGCTCCAAAATGCAGGTGTTTCAGCCTAGCTCAATGCTTTCTGTGGTGGTGGGGTGAGCCAGTAAAAAAATAGGAGCATTGCGCCGTGATTGGCTCAGTGTTCTGTCACTCATGGGGACACTACATCATCGGCAAGTTTAAGTCCTTAATAAGGGTAGACATCCAAAATTTCAGCCCTTTGGGTCCTGCCATAGAGTTATATTACAAGTGCCCTTCCAAGAAGACTCAAGGTCATTGGCCACAGATAAAATTATGTCAAATCACGTTCTATGTACAGTAGCTTTGTTATGACTGTACATGTCAACATTTTACTTTCAAAGTCTTAGCTAGCAGTCATTATTATGAATCAAGTCGACAATCTACTGGCAAATCCTTTTTAATCTTGTCGTATGAAGAGAAATAATGAAGAGAAATTATAGATTAAACATATCGGTGAGCACAACACAAGCCAAGGTGAGTCCAAACATATCTTGTGTGCAGCTGCATAAAGGATGTAATCTGCAAGGGAGATATGTATACTGTAGCTAAGAAAGTAATACTACGTGTATGTTGTGTAGTAAGCTGTTAGTGTCCCATGTGCCTCACCCTAATAATTTGGTCTATTTTCACCTCTCAATTTCACCTAACGTTGGTGTTCTGACTCGGTGCTGCACATGTAGCCCATAACCTGTTCTTTTAGAAATGTCCTCATCTAATATTGTAAGACCTTTCATTGTCCTGTTATATGCCCCCTTTATTTATGCTACGGTTCTGACTTGGTGTACAGGGAAAATACTGTAAGAGCAGCCCATGTTCTGTATTCTGTCGCTGTACATTTCAAAAGTTGTAACGTTCGTCTGGTGGTGTATGAACGGACCAAGGCGCAGCGGGTGATGAATACATAACTATTTATTTCAAAACAGACGAAACACTGACAAAACACTAGAACAAACTACAAAACAATAAACGAAGGCAACAGACCTGAAGCAAACAAACTTACATATAGACGAAGGACGCAAGAACAGGAACAGACTACCTAAAACGAACGAACAAATGAAACAGTCCCATGTGGATTACACAGACACAGGAACAATCACCCACAAACAAACAGTGAGAACAACCTACCTTAATATGACTCTCAATCAGAGGAAATGAAAACCACCTGCCTCTAATTGAGAGCCATACCAGGCAACCCATTAACCCAACATAGAAAACACATAACATAGACTACCCACCCAAACTCACGCCCTGACCAAACAACAGAAAACAGGTCAGGAACGTGACAAAAGTGTTGAACACATAGTTACACTGAATATGTCCGCCTTACTGTATTAATTAATTAAACACATACCAAACAACAGAAAACAGGTCAGGAACGTGACAAAAGTGTTGAACACATAGTTACATTGAATATGCTCATTAATGTCTTAATCAAAATCACGGAATGCCTCTTATGCGCTCATCGTTCCCTTATGTCATAGTTTGTACATCTCAATTGTCAGTAGAATCCACATTTGTTTAAGCATGTCAGCCATATCAGCTATGTTTTTAAAAAAGGCAGTAAATGAGGCTGAATGAACTGATTCGCTGCCAGACAAGGCTCCGACAATTCGGTGGTTAGGATTCACTCCATTGGAAAGGAAACTCTGCTGTTGGGACAGCTTTATGTATTCCCTAACAGTTTGTCAGCGTCATCCTACTACTCCTCTGTTCCTCGGGTGATGTGGAGGTAAACCCAGGCCCTGCATGTCCCCAGTCACCCTCATTTGTTGACTTCTGTGATCGAAAAAGCCTTGGCCTTATGCATGTCAACATCAGAAGCCTCCTCCCTAAGTTTGCCTTACTCACCGCTTTAGCACACTCTGCCAACCCTGATGTCCTTGCCGTTTCCGAATCCTGGCTTAGGAAGGCCACCAAAAATTCTGAGATTTCCATACCCAACTATAACACTTTCCGTCAAGATAGAACTGCCAAAGGGGGAGGAGTTGCAATCTACTGCAGAGATAGCCTGCAAAGTTCTGTCATACTTTCCAGGTCTATGCCTAAACAGTTCGAACTTCTAATTTTAAAAATTAATCTCTCCAGAAATAAGTCTCTCACTGTTGCCGCCTGCTACCGACCCCCCTCAGCTCCCAGCTGTGCCCTGGACACCATCTGTGAATTGATCGCTCCCCATCTAGCTTCAGAGTTTGTTCTGTTAGGTGACCTAAACTGGGATATGCTTAACACCCCGGCAGTCCTACAATCTAAGCTTGATGCCCTCAATCTCACACAAATCATCAAGGAACCCACCAGGTACAACCCTAAATCCGTAAACATGGGCACCCTAATAGACATTATCCTGACCAACTTGCCCTCCAAATGCACCTATGCTGTCTTCAATCAAGATCTCAGCGATCACTGCCTCATTGCCTGTATCCGCCACGGGTCCGCGGCCAAACGACCACCCCTCATCACTGTCAAACGCTCCCTAAAACACTTCTGCGAGCAGGCCTTTCTAATCGACCTGGCCCGGGTACCCTGGAAGGATATTGACCTCATCCCGTCAGTTGAGGATGCCTGGTCATTCTTTAAAAGTTACTTCCTCACCATATTAGACAAGCATGCTCCGTTCAAAAAATGCAGAACCAAGAACAGATATAGCCCTTGGTTCACTCCAGACCTGACTGCCCTCGACCAGCACAAAAACATCCTGTGGCGAACTGCAATAGCATCGAAGAGCCCCCGCGATATGCAACTGTTCAGGGAAGTCAGGAACCAATACACGCAGTCAGTCAGGAAAGCAAAGGCCAGCTTTTTCAAGCAGAAATTTGCATCCTGTAGCTCTAACTCCAAAAAGTTCTGGGATACTGTAAAGTGGAAATGGAAAACAAGAGCACCTCCTCCCAGCTGCCCACTTCACTGAGGCTAGGTAACACGGTCACCACTGATAAGTCCGTGATAATCGAAAACTTCAACAAACATTTCTCAATGGCTGGCCATGCCTTCCTCCTGGCGACTCCAACCCTGGCCAACAGCCCCGCCCACCCCGCTGCTACTCGCCCAAGCCTCCCCAGCTTCTCCTTTACCCATATCCAGATAGCAGATGTTCTGAAAGAGCTGGAAAACCTGGACCCATACAAATCAGCTGGGCTTGACAATCTGGACCCCCTATTTCTGAAACTGTCCGCCGCCATTGTCGCACCCCCTATTACCAGCCTGTTCAACCTCTCCTTCGTATCATCTGAGATCCCCAAGGATTGGAAAGCTGCCGCGGTCATCCCCCTCTTCAAAGGGGGAGACACCCTGGACCCAAACTGTTACAGACCTATATCCATCCTGCCCTGCCTATCTAAGGTCTTCGAAAGCCAAGTCAACAAACAGATCACTGACCATCTCGAATCCCACCGTACCTTCTCCGCTGTGCAATCCGGTTTCCGAGCCGGTCACGGGTGCACCTCAGCCACGCTCAAGGTACTAAACGATGTCATAACCGCCATCGATAAAAGACATTACTGTGCAGCCGTCTTCATCGACCTGGCCAAGGCTTTCGACTCTGTCAATCACCATATTCTTATCGGCAGACTCAGTAGCCTCGGTTTTTCTAATGACTGCCTTGCCTGGTTCACCAACTACTTTGCAGACAGAGTTCAGTGTGTCAAATCGGAGGGCATGTTGTCCGGTCCTCTGGCAGTCTCTATGGGGGTA
The DNA here is from genome assembly GCF_029448725.1 of Salvelinus fontinalis. Classification (NCBI taxonomy): domain Eukaryota; kingdom Metazoa; phylum Chordata; class Actinopteri; order Salmoniformes; family Salmonidae; genus Salvelinus; species Salvelinus fontinalis. The sequence continues at coordinate 13,336,897 of NC_074671.1, read as the reverse complement.
CCACAGGGTTCAATTCTCGGGCCGACTCTTTTCTCTGTATACATCAATGATGTTGCTCTTGCTGCGGGCGATTCCCTGATCCACCTCTATGCAGACGACACCATTCTGTATACTTCCGGCCCTTCCTTGGACACTGTGCTATCTAACCTCCAAACGAGCGTCAATGCCATACAACACTCCTTCCGTGGCCTCCAACTGCTCTTAAACGCTAGTAAAACCAAATGCATGCTTTTCAACCGTTCGCTGCCTGCACCCGCACGCCCGACTAGCATCACCACCCTGGACGGTTCCGACCTAGAATATGTGGACATCTATAAGTACCTAGGTGTCTGGCTAGACTGCAAACTCTCCTTCCAGACTCATATCAAACATCTCCAATCCAAAATCAAATCTAGAGTCGGCTTTCTATTCCGCAACAAAGCCTCCTTCACTCACGCCGCCAAACTTACCCTAGTAAAACTGACTATCCTACCGATCCTCGACTTCGGCGATGTCATCTACAAAATAGCTTCCAATACTCTACTCAGCAAACTGGATGCAGTTTATCACAGTGCCATCCGTTTTGTTACTAAAGCACCTTATACGACCCACCACTGCGACCTGTATGCCCTAGTCGGCTGGCCCTCGCTACATGTTCGTCGTCAGACCCACTGGCTCCAGGTCATCTACAAGGCTATGCTAGGTAAAGTGCCGCCTTATCTCAGTTCACTGGTCACGATGGCTACACCCACCCGTAGCACGCGCTCCAGCAGGTGTATCTCACTGATCATCCCTAAAGCCAAAACCTCATTTGGACGCCTTTCCTTCCAGTTCTCTGCTGCCTGCGACTGGAACGAATTGCAAAAATCTCTGAAGTTGGAGACTTTTATCTCCCTCAACAACTTTAAAAATCTGCTATCCGAGCAGCTAACCGATCGCTGCAGCTGTACATAGTCCATCTGTAAACTACCCACCCAATTTACCTACCTCACCCTCCATACTGCTTTTATTTATTTACTTTTCTGCTCTTTTGCACACCAGTATCTCTTCTTGCACATGATCATCTGATGATTTATCACTCCAGTGTTAATCTGCTAAATTGTAATTACTCGATTTATTGCCTACCTCATGCCTTTTGCACACATTGTATATAGATTCTCTTTTTTTTCTACCATGTTATTGACTTGTTTATTGTTTACTCCATGTGTAGCTCTGTGTTGTTGTCTGTTCACACTGCTATGCTTTATCTTGGCCAGGTCACAGTTGCAAATGAGAACTTGTTCTCAACTAGCCTACCTGGTTAAATAAAGGTGAAATAAAAATAAAAATAGTGCAATTTATGTATTGTTTAGTGTTGTGTCTTTGTTGGCATGCATCTAAAAAATGTTTGCGGAGTTTTTCCCAACAAGATTTACATGCTAAAATCCCCACTGGTTCCATGTCTAGAGTTTCCATGACAGCATCAATGCCGGTATATAGTAACCTAAATAAACATAAGGTTCAAATGCCAAGACACAGATCATTGAGTTCTTTTGAAGTGACAGGTTGGCGCCAAATCTGTAGCCTATCTTCACTGTGCTGTATCAGCACGATGGACAGCGCCCTACACACTAAAGCAGCTATTCCAAAACTGGGGTAATGCCGTTTGCCAACAAACAAAAGAAATCTTCAAATTTTCAAACAGTACATTTATATTTTCCAACAGGGCTATACATTTGGGCAAGATTTTTTTCTTGCATGAGTAGCCTAGTTTCACTGCTAAAAATAAAATTAAACCATCTAGTGTTATGCGAAATAAGAACACAATGTCAAATACAGGTGGCCTAGTCAAATAATTAAAATCCACTCACATTAACCGTTACTCTCTCGCGGGAAACCTTAACTCTTGCGCAGACATTTTGAAATGAAACATGACAATTTGAAAATAAGCCAAGGGAGTTTGTGCAAGAATAAAGACTACTTTCGAGTAGTAAAACATGTATAAAAGCAACAGATACCATTAATAAGAAGGGGCTAAAAGCGTCTTATTTGGTGAGCTACCGAGTTGCTAGGAAAGGCAAGCCCCATAATATTGTCCAGGACTTAATTCTTCCTGCTGCCGCGGATATGGCTGGGACAATGCTGGGGGAAAAGGCCCAAAAAACTATACAGACAATGCCTTCATCAAACAACACTGTTTCACGACACATCAGTGACATGGCAGGCGACGTTTTGAAATAATTACTGCTTTGCATACAAGCCAGTGAATGATATGCGTTATAATAATGCGTTATAAGTTAATGAGTAAAAATTTGCTTAACAAGTCACATAATAACTTGCATGGACTTACGCAAGTCCAGTGTTGAAAAGGATTTGGAATAACTACCTCATCTCCGTACCCTACACATGCAGATAATTGTAAGGTCGTTTAGCTGAGCAGTGAATTTCAAACACAGATTCAACCATAAAGACCAGGGAGGTTTCCCAATGCCTCTCAAAGAAGGGCACCTAATGGTAGATGGCTTTAACAACTAAATAAATAAATAGAACAGACAGTGAATATCCCTTTGAGCATGGTGAAGTAATTCATGACACTTTGGATGGTGTATCAATACACCCAGTCACAGAGGTGTGAATACTTATGTAAATGAGATATCTTTATTTCATTTTCAATAAATTCACAAAATGTCTAAAAACATGTTTTCACTTTATCATTATGGGGCAGTGTGATGATGAGTGACAGAAAAACATCTATTTCATACATGTTTTTTTCTGGCTGTAACAACAAAATGTGAAATAAGTCAAGGGGTATGAATACTGTCTGAAGGCACATAGGCCCACTTAAAACATAGATAATCATGCCGCTCATGAGTTTAGCAGCACGTTGTGATATGGCACGATACACTTCTGTGAAACAAATTCAAACACGTTTCCAATACGTACAGTTCCATTTACAACCACGACAACCAATAGGCTATCATGAAAACCATAACCAGAATGTAATCATCTCTGTGATAAAACACACCGATATGTAGCTAGACCCAGTCAATTGAGTTCTTGCATTGGAATTATATTGAATTCTGGGAATATCACAATAAAGAAAAGTTCAAATTATTTTGAAAAAGTGTCACGTTCTGACCTTAGTTCTTTTGTTATTTCTTTGTTTTATGGTCAGGGCGTGAGTTGGGTGGGTTATCTATGTTTGTGTTTCTATGTTGGGTTTTTCGTTTGGCCTGATATGGTTCTCAATCAGAGGCAGGTGTTAGTCGTTGTCTCTGATTGGGAACCATATTTAGGGGACCTGTTTTCTGTTGTGTTTTGTGGGTGGTTGTTTTCTGTGTCTGTGTGTTCCACACGGAACTGTTTCGGTTTTCGTTTGTTCAATTTATTGTTTTGTATTTCAGTGTTAAGTTTGATCCATTAAATATTCATCATGAACACTTACAACGCTGCGCATTGGTCCTCCTCTCTTTCTCCCAACGAAGATCGTTACACAAAGAAGTGACGGGTTGGAGCGAAATCAGCACCAAGGACAGCGAACTACACACTATATCATGATTTTGATAAAACCAACCAGCTAGATAGTTTCTTACCTTTTTCAGAACATGTCCTTTACGTGTCCTTAAAACCAGCCTACAACTAATTACAAAAACACTATTCCTCGTGAAAAACTTTATAGCCTATTTGTTTTTTTACTTTCCTAAAACAATTGGCTAATTGTCCACCTCACGGTTCAGCTGTCGGAGATTTGAGCACTAAATGCATCGGGGCATACATAGGCCCGTTATATTAATATATATTTTTATTTTATTATATAAAAAGAAAGAGAAGCTAAAGCCCCAGAGAGAGATATAGAGACATGCTGGCTATGACACCGACATTCTCTTATTGTCAGATAGACTGCTGCGTCTGCTACAGAATGAGGCTAATTCATTCATTTTCAATTAAAATATGTTTTTATAAAGATAAGCGTTGTATTGTTAGATTATAGGAGTAACTCTGGTAGGGCTGAAACATTGTTCAACACCTCAAGTTCAACTGTCCGAGTCATTTGGAGCCCACTGCCTTCACACCACAGCCCTGCGGTATGACAGGCTAATAGCCACACCACAGCCCTGCGGTATGACAGGCTAATAGCCACACCACAGCTCTGCGGTATGACAGACTAATAGCCACACCACAGCCCTGCGGTATGACAGGCTAATAGCCACACCACAGCCATGCGGTATGACAGGCTAATAGCCACACCACAGCCATGCGGTATGACAGACTAATAGCCACACCACAGCCCTGCGGTATGACAGGCTAATAGCCACACCACAGCCCTGAGGTATGACAGGCTAATAGCCACACCACAGCCCTGCGGTATGACAGGCTAATAGCCACACCACAGCCCTGCGGTATGACAGGCTAATAGCCACACCACAGCCATGCGGTATGACAGGCTAATAGCCACACCACAGCCCTGCGGTATGACAGGCTAATAGCCACACCACAGCCCTGCGGTATGACAGGCTAATAGCCACACCATGTGGTATGACAGGCTAATAGCCACACCACAGCCCTGCGGTATGACAGGCTAATAGCCACACCACAGCCATGCGGTATGACAGACTAATAGCCACACCACAGCCCTGCTGTATGACAGACTAATAGCCACACCACAGCCCTGCTGTATGACAGGCTAATAGCCACACCACAGCCCTGAGGTATGACAGGCTAATAGCCACACCACAGCCCTGAGGTATGACAGGCTAATAGCCACACCATGCGGTATGACAGGCTAATAGCCACACCACAGCCCCGCGGTATGACAGGCTAATAGCCACACCACAGCCCTGAGGTATGACAGGCTAATAGCCACACCACAGCCCTGAGGTATGACAGGCTAATAGCCACACCATAGCCCCGCGGTATGACAGGCTAATAGCCACACCACAGCCCTGCGGTATGACAGGCTAATAGCAAAGCCCTGCGGTATGACAGGCTAATAGCCACACCACAGCCCTGCGGTATGACAGGCTAATAGCAAAGCCCTGCGGTATGACAGGCTAATAGCCACACCACACCATGCGGTATGACAGGCTAATAGCCACACCACAGCCCTGCGGTATGACAGGCTAATAGCAAAGCCCTGCGGTATGACAGGCTAATAGCCACACCACACCATGCGGTATGACAGGCTAATAGCCACACCACAGCCCTGCGGTATGACTGGCTAATAGCCACACCACAGCCCTGCGGTATGACAGGCTAATAGCCACACCACAGCCCTGCGGTATGACAGGCTAATAGCCACACCCCAGCCCTGAGGTATGACAGGCTAATAGCCACACCACAGCCCTGAGGTATGACAGACTAATAGCCACACCACAGCCCTGCTGTATGACAGGCTAATAGCCACACCATGCGGTATGACAGACTAATAGCCACACCACAGCCCTGCGGTATGACAGGCTAATAGCCACACCACAGCCCTGCTGTATGACAGGCTAATAGCCACACCATAGCCCTGCGGTATGACAGGCTAATAGCCACACCACAGCCCTGCGGTATGACAGGCTAATAGCCACACCATGCGGTATGACAGGCTAATAGCCACACCACAGCCCTGCGGTATGACAGGCTAATAGCCACACCACAGCCCTGCGGTATGACAGGCCACCACACCAAACCTTCACAAAAGTTTCTACACAATATTATTTTTTTTATATATTCTTTTTCACCTTTATTTAACCAGGTAAGCTAGTTGAGAACAAGTTCTCATTTACAGCTGCGACCTGGCCACGATAAAGCGGTCAGCTCTAGGAAGGGTCTTGGTGGTTCCAAACTTCTTCCATTTAAGAATGATGGAGGACACTGTGTTCTTGGGGACCTTCAATGTTGCAGAATTCTTTTGGTACCCTTCCCCAGATCTGTGCCTCGACACAATTCTGTCTCTGAGCTCTACGGACAAATCCTTCGACCACAAGACTTGGGTTTTACTCTGACATGCAATGTCAACTGTGGGACCTTTATGTAGACAGGTGTGTGCCTTTCCAAATCATGTCCAATCAATTGAATTTACCACAGGTGGACTCCAATCAAGTTGTAGAAACATCTCAAGGATGATCAATGGAAACAGGATGCACCTGAGCTCAATTTCAAGTCTCACAGCAAAGGGTCTGAATACTTATGTAAATAAGCTATTTCTGTTTTTTATATTTTATAAATGTTAAAAAATGTCAAAAAACAGTTTACTCTTTGTCAGTATGGGGTATTTTGATGTCATTATGGGATATTGTAATGTCATTATGGGATATTGTGATGTCATTATGGGGTATTGTAATGTCAATATGGGATATTGTGATGTCATTATGGGGTATTGTGTGTAGATTGGTGAGGATGTTTATTAATTTAATCCATTCTAGAATAAGGCTAACAAAATGTAGAAAATGTCAAGGGGTCTGATTATGAATACTTTCCGAAGGCACTCAAGCCATTGTTCATAGGTAAAATACGAGCAGGATATTATATTGAGGCAAACACAACATCACAGATGGAACTGAATTTGGCCAAAGAAAATGGCTCAACATAACGAAACAAAACACTTGTGAACTGGTTTAAACCTTCACAAAAAAATTTGAACAGGCTATATTGCAGCAATTACCAAGAAAAACTAGTGCCTACGCATACACAACAATAACCTACTTATAACCTATCTTAAAATAAATACGGAAAACACACAATTAAAAAGACCGATCAAACTTAATTTAGCCAACAAAATGTCAATAGAATGAAACAAAACACGCTTTGCATATTTTAAGAACTGGTTTGGATTAATAAATAGTTCTACAATAATGACAATGATATACAATTATAAAACAAATTATTATGAATATGAAAATGTTTATAAATTAAAGTTCCAAAATGGCATCCTACTTGAATAGCGAGTAGCACAATAGCTTGCTTCGACCAGGCCAACGTTCTTCTCATCGTTTTTCACTACAGTATTAAAACTTTGCCATACGGAGGACATTTCCCTTGTAGCAGGGCTCCAGACTAACATTTCCCTTGTAGCAGGGCTCCAGACTAACATTTCCCTTGTAGCAGGGCTCCAGACTAACATTTCCCTTGTAGCAGGGCTCCAGACTAACATTTCCCTTGTAGCAGGGCTCCAGACTAACATTTCCCTTGTAGCAGGGCTCCAGACTAACATTTCCCTTGTAGCAGGGCTCCAGACTAACATTTCCCTTGTAGCAGGGCTCCAGACAAACATTTTCAGTCGGTGGCAAAATTGTGTAGGCTTATCATCTTACAAAAAGTAATCCACAGTGCTTTATTAAAACGTTTAATAGACTACTGAGATGGTATTGTGAGTAGACGCCAGTGTTGGAAAAAGTACCATATTGCCATATTTGAGTAAAAGTAAAGATTCCTTAATTGAAAATTACTCAAGTAAAAGTGAAAGTCACCCAGTAAAATATTACTTGAGTAAAAGTTAAGTATATTTAAAACCAAATACTTAAAGTATCAAAAATAAAAATAATAAAAAATCAAATTTTAAGCAAACCAGATGGCATCAAAGTTGTCAAAAACATAAATATTAAAGTAAAGTCAAGATATCCTAAAAAAAACAAATTAAGTAGTACTTTAGAGTATTTTTACTTAAGTACTTTACACTACTGGTAGACACTTATGCTATTGTTGTTATATTTTACAGTTAAAATAGAGTTCCATTTTATTTTTTATTTTTGTTCAATAGAGATGAATTTGCTTTTAAACAAAGGACAAAACAGAGATGATAGTTCTATGTCCCAAGAAACAAAGAGATCTTCTGTTGAATCTGACAATTAATCTTAATGGTTGTACAGTCGTCTCAAATTAAACTGAAGGACCTCGGCATCTTAATGTGCACTAATATCATAGGCTGGTTTATTTGGGGCTAATTCACCACCTGAGGAAGTGGAAACTCAAAACACATTAGCTAGATCACCAACTAAAGAAAATAGCCACCTATAGTAGCCATGTATTAATCTAACAGTACATTTAATGTCCCAAAAAAACATTGCAGTTGTAGCCTACCGTCCAATGAGGCTTATGCTATCACAATGGCCAACGAGGCTTATTCTCAAAGCCATATCAAATATCTTTGTAAAATAGTTACTATTGAACTCATAATTGAGAAATAAAAAGTTTCCCAGCAATTAGATTTAAAACATGTTCTACAATCAGAACACTTTTCTTTCTCCTGGAGGCTTTTCACTATAGGCTCTCTAACTTTCATTTAACTTCAATAAAAAGGCCTCCATCTTCACTATTAACAGTAGCCTCGGCCAAGGCTCCTCTGTTGCTCTCTCTCTACTCAGCAGCAGGACAGCCCCGGACAATTTGGCCGGCTACAATTTTATTTATCGTCTTTTAATTTATTTTATCGTTCAAAAGCCGGCAATTACCGGCTAATGGAAACCCTGAGCCTCAGTGGCTGTCCATAGCCCCTGTACAGACACACAGCAGCGTGCTCTGTCCATTGTGCTAACACAGTGCAAGATACAGATTTTGTGCCAACCTGTCACTCAATCATTTGACATTTTTTGCTATTTTTATATTAGGGACATAAACCAAACTGAGGGGGCTAAGCCCCTTTTAGTCCCCGTGGAGCTGGGTACACTACCACACACACACACACACACACACACTACCACACACACACACACACACACACACACACACACACACACACACACACACACACACACACACAAGAATGGGTAGGTTAAATGAGAAAGTCCAGCAGGTCTTTGGAGTGAAACTGAGCGAGAGGAGAGAAAAACATTAAGCCGGAGAGAAAGCGAGAGAGGGAGATGGGGAGGGGG
>NC_074671.1:13118084-13320584 GCF_029448725.1 Salvelinus fontinalis | reverse complement strand
CGGTAGGCTGTCAATGTAAATAAGAATTTGTTCTTAACTGACTTGCCTAGTTAAATAAAGGTTAAAAAAAAGAATAAAAAAATCAAAACAGGACAGAACTGCTTGCAGGGTTGTTCCACCTCAAAAAGCACCAGAAAGAGGACTTTGACACCCACCAGCTCAGACTGTTCAGAAATCGTTAGAAACAGATAAGATTAGCATTCCAGATATTTGATTGCGGCCAAATTGGCAATTTCAAAAACACATTTCTGGCAATGAGTTAGACACGAGGGATCCAAATAGATGGTCAAGTGCCACCCGCAGACCGGCCAATCCCAACAACGTGTATATAGTGTCAGTTCTCTGGGTTTGACTAGTATTATGGAGCTGCGGTTTGGAGTATTGTTTCTTTATCATATGTAATGTAATCTCAGTGAAGGTTCAGAGAAATGTGTCATTGAAAACACACACCATCAGCAGAACACACACACACACACACACACACACACACACACACACACACACACACACACACACAAACACACACACACACACATAGAGTGGACACACACACACAGAGTGGACACACACACACAGAGTGGACACACACACAGAAGGGACATCGTCAGCACAGAGAGGAGAGGAGACATACACACACACCAACACGGACAGACACACAAACACAGGACATAACCAACAAAAGCCTGCTCTCCAGGTTTAGCAGTGAAGAACTCTGGGAATCATGTAGTGCCACATATTGGCAGTTCAAGCAGACCCCCAGCCCCAGTCAATCTCCCAGCCTGCAGACCCCCAGCCCCAGTCAATCTCCCAGCCTGCAGACCCCCAGCCCCAGTCAATCTCCCAGCCTGCAGACCCCCAGCCCCAGTCAATCTCCCAGCCTGCAGACCCCCAGCCCCAGTCAATCTCCCAGCCTGCAGACCCCCAGCCCCAGTCAATCTCCCAGCCTGCAGACCCCCAGCCCCAGTCAATCTCCCAGCCTGCAGACCCCCAGCCCCAGTCAATCTCCCAGCCTGCAGACCCCCAGCCCCAGTCAATCTCCCAGCCTGCAGACCCCCAGCCCCAGTCAATCTCCCAGCCTGCAGACCCCCAGCCCCAGTCAATCTCCCAGCCTGCAGACCCCCAGCCCCAGTCAATCTCCCAGCCTGCAGACCCCCAGCCCCAGTCAATCTCCCAGCCTGCAGACCCCCAGCCCCAGTCAATCTCCCAGCCTGCAGACCCCCAGCCCCAGTCAATCTCCCAGCCTGCAGACCCCCAGCCCCAGTCAATCTCCCAGCCTGCAGACCCCCAGCCCCAGTCAATCTCCCAGCCTGCAGACCCCCAGCCCCAGTCAATCTCCCAGCCTGCAGACCCCCAGCCAATGCTGTTCTTATCAGACTATGTTGAAATTCTATTTAAAAAATATAGGTATATGATCACACTGGTAATAGATAATTTGTTGTGTTACTTGTGAGGCACAGCTGAGTGAGCATAATAATATACTGTATATAAACTTTTTTTAACTGGACTGATGGCCTGCATCGATGGTCAGTCTGAAGGGAGCCTCTCACCTGACTCACCGTCCGTCAGCTCGCCCTCCACCCATCCCTCCCTCCGCTGAGAAAAGGGGACAGACACAGTCTCCCAGCTGATGGAAACTCAAGTGACACTGCGTTATTTCTGCCTCATGCACCAATTCATGTTGTCACTCCTACGACCAGAGAAAGTGAAACATTCCTTGATATTAAAAAAGATACAAGCCACTAATAATAACAACGTAAGCTTATCAGAACACTTGGTTTATAAAAGCGTTGAACAAAGTGTTGACAAAGCTGAATAACAACTTAAACATGAACTCATTAAAACAGAACTCTATGCTGTATTCTGTTGAGTCTCTCTTTAGTCGTGGTTTTAAAAGTTTACAAATCTCACAGTATCTTTGCTGTGCGTTCGAGGCTTGTTTTAATAGGAGGAAACTGTGCAGACACGGTGATCTGAGCTATCTGATTGGCCAGCTTATAGCTGCACTTGACTTTCTCTTTGGGCCTGCCAGGTAGGCAGAGATCTGTCATGACGTTGGCCCGGGGGTAGGCAGAGATCTGTCATGACGTTGGCCCGGGGGTAGGCAGAGATCTGTCATGACGTTGGCCCGGGGGTAGGCAGAGATCTGTCATGACGTCGGCCCGGGGGTAGGCAGAGATCTGTCATGACGTCGGCCCGGGGGTAGGCAGAGATCTGTCAGGACGTCGGCCCGGGGGTAGGCAGAGATCTGTCATGACGTCGGCCCGGGGGTAGGCAGAGATCTGTCATGACGTTGGCCCGGGGGTAGGCAGAGATCTAACTTCAGACATGAAATTGTTCAAAATGGGAACACTTTGCCTTCCTGGGGCTAAGTGCACCTACCGTCAACAGTGGTTCTAAATTGGATTCAATGAAAATGTTTCCTCGTCAATATACACACGATACACCAAAGTGACAAAGCGAAAACAGGTTTTTAGAAATGTTTACTCATGTGTAAACATAGAAAAACAGAAATACCTTATTTACATAATTATTCACACCCGTTGCTATGAGACTGGAAATGGAAATTGCATCCTATTTCCATTGATCATCCTTGAGATGTTTCTACAACTTGATTGGAGTCCACCTGTGGTAAATTACATTGATTGGACATGACTTGGAAAGGCACACACCTGTCTATATAAGGTCCCACAGTTGACAGTGCATGTCAGAACAGGAATTGTCTGTTGAGGCACAGATCTGGGGAAGAGGACCAAAACACGTCTGCAGCTTTGAAGATCCCCAAGAACACAGTGGCCATTCTAATCACTCTTCCTAGAGCTGGCCGCATGTGCAAACTGAGCAACCGGGGGAGAAGGACCTTGGTCAGGGAGGTGACCTAGAACCCGGTGGTCACTCTGACAGAACCCCAGAGTTCCTCTGTGGAGATGGGAGAACCTTCCAGAAGGACAACCATCTCTGCAACACTCTACCATATGCCTTTATGGTAGAGTGGCTAGACGAAAGTCACTCCTCAGTAAAAGGCACATGACATGCCACCTGGAGTTTGTCAAAAGGCACCTAAAGGCCTGAATGCCAAGCGTCACTTCTGGAGGAAACCTGGCACCATCCCTACAGTGAAGCATGGTGATGGCAGCATCATCTCTGGAGAGACCTGAATATAGCTGTGCAGCAACGCTCCCCATCCAACCTGACATAGATAGAGAGGATCTGCAGAGAAGAATGGGTGAAACAGAGGAGTGGAGGCTGTTATAGCAGCGAAGTGGGACCAAACTCCATGTTAATGCTCATGATTGTGGAATGAAATGTTCAACTAGCAGGTGTCCACATACTTTTGGTCATGTAGTTTATATACACTGAACAAAAATATAAAGGCAACATTCAACAATTTCAAAGATTGTACTGAGTTACAGTTCATATGAGGAAATCTGTCAATTGAAATCAATGAATTAGGCCCTAATCTATGGATTTCACATGACAGGGAATACAGATATGCATCTGTTGGTCACAGATAACAAAACAAAAAAAACACCGGCCTCAGGATCTCATCACGGTATTTCTGTGCATCAAAATTGCGATCAATAAAATGCAATTGCATTCATTGTCCGTAGCTTAGGCTTGTCCATACCATAACCCCACCGCCACCATGGGGCACTCTGTTCACAGCGTTGATATCAGCAAACTGCTCACCCACCCGACACCATACGTGGTCAGCGTTTGTGAGACCAGTGGACGTACTGCCAAATTCTCTAAAACGACATTAGAGGCGGCTTATGGTAGAGAAATTAACATTCAATTCTCTGGCAGGGGAGGGTGGGGGAGGGTGGGGGGGGTAGGAATGGTTGTAGTAGGGGAGGGTGGTGGGGGGGATAGGAATGGTTGTAGAAGGGGAGGGGGGAGGGGGGGTTAGGAATGGTTGTAGAAGGGGAGGGTGGTGGGGGGGTAGGAATGGTTGTAGAAGGGGAGGGTGGTGGGGGGGTAGGAATGGTTGTAGAAGGGGAGGGTGGTGGGGGGGTAGGAATGGTTGTAGAAGGGGAGGGTGGTGGGGGGGTTGGAATGGTTGTAGAAGGGGAGGGTGGTGGGGGGGGTTGGAATGGTTGTAGAAGGGGAGGGTGGTGGGGGGGTTGGAATGGTTGTAGAAGGGGAGGGTGGTGGGGGGGGTTGGAATGGTTGTAGAAGGGGAGGGTGGTGGGGGGGTGGAATGGTTGTAGTAGGGGAGGGTGAGGGGGGGTTAGGAATGGTTGTAGAAGGGGAGGGTGGTGAGGGGGGGTTAGGAATGGTTGTAGAAGGGGAGGGTGGTGGGGGGGGGGGTAGGAATGGTTGTAGAAGGGGAGGGTGGTGGGTGGGGGGGGGGGGTAGGAATGGTTGTAGAAGGGGAGGGTGGTGGGGGGGGGTTGGAATGGTTGTAGAAGGGGAGGGTGGTGGGGGGGTGGAATGGTTGTAGTAGGGGAGGGTGAGGGGGGGTTAGGAATGGTTGTAGAAGGGGAGGGTGGTGGGGGGGTGGAATGGTTGTAGTAGGGGAGGGTGAGGGGGGGTTAGGAATGGTTGTAGAAGGGGAGGGTGGTGGGGGGGGGGGTAGGAATGGTTGTAGAAGGGGAGGGTGGTGGGTGGGGGGGGTAGGAATGGTTGTAGAAGGGGAGGGTGGTGGGGGGGGGGGTAGGAATGGTTGTAGAAGGGGAGGGTGGTGGGGGGGGGGGGATAGGAATGGTTGTAGAAGGGGAGGGTGGTGGGGGGGGTAGGAATGGTTGTAGAAGGGGAGGGTGGTGGGGGGGGGGGTAGGAATGGTTGTAGAAGGGGAGGGTGGTGGGGGGGGGGGTAGGAATGGTTTTAGAAGGGGAGGGTGGTGGGGGGGGGGTAGGAATGGTTGTAGAAGGGGAGGGTGGTGGGGGGGGTAGGAATGGTTGTAGAAGGGGAGGGTGGTGGGGGGGGGGTTAGGAATGGTTGTAGAAGGGGAGGGTGGTGGGGGGGGTAGGAATGGTTGTAGAAGGGGAGGGTGGTGGGGGGGGGGGTTAGGAATGGTTGTAGAAGGGGAGGGGGGAGGGAGGGGGGGTAGGAATGGTTGTAGAAGGGGAGGGTGGTGGGGGGTAGGAATGGTTGTAGTAGGGGAGGGTGGTGGGGGGGGTAGGAATGGTTGTAGAAGGGGAGGGTGATGGGGGGGGGGGTTAGGAATGGTTGTAGAAGGGGAGGGGGGAGGGAGGGGGGTTAGGAATGGTTGTAGAAGGGGGGGGTGGTGGGGGGGGTTAGGAATGGTTGTAGTAGGGGAGGGTGGTGGGGGGGGGGTTAGGAATGGTTGTAGAAGGGGAGGGTGGTGGGGGGGTAGGAATGGTTGTAGTAGGGGAGGGGGGAGGGTGGGGGGGATAGGAATGGTTGTAGAAGGGGAGGGTGGTGGGGGGGTTAGGAATGGTTGTAGTAGGGGAGGGTGGTGGGGGGGGGGTTAGGAATGGTTGTAGAAGGGGAGGGTGGTGGGGGGTTAGGAATGGTTGTAGAAGGGGAGGGTGGTGGGGGGTTAGGAATGGTTGTAGAAGGGGAGGGTGGTGGGGGGGGTTAGGAATGGTTGTAGTAGGGGAGGGTGGTGGGGGGGGGGTTAGGAATGGTTGTAGAAGGGGAGGTGGGTGGGGGGGTTAGGAAGGGTTGTAGTAGGGGAGGTGGGAGGGGGGGTTAGTAGAATGGTTTTAGTAGGGGAGGGGTTTTAGGAATGGTTTTAGGAGGGGGGGTAGGAACGGTTGTAGAAGGGGAGGGGGTTAGGAATGGTTGTAAAAGGGAGGGTGGGGGGGTTAGGAATGGTTGTTGTAAGGGAGGGGGGAGGGTGGGGGGGTTAGGAATGGTTGTAGTAGGGGAGGGGGGGGGTTAGGAATGGTTGTAGTAGGGGAGGGGGGAGGGAGCGGGGTTAGGAATGGTTGTAGTAGGGGAGGGGCTTAGGAATGGTTGTAGTAGGGGAGGGTGGTGGGGGGGTTAGGAATGGTTGTAGTAGGGGAGGGGGTTAGGAATGGTTGTAGTAGGGGAGGGTGGTGGGGGGGTTAGGAATGGTTGTAGTAGGGGAGGGGGGAGGGAGGGGTGTTAGGAATGGTTGTAGAAGGGGAGGGTGGGGGGTTAGGAATGGTTGTAGTAGGGGAGGGGGAGGGAGGGGGGTTAGGAATGGTTGTAGAAGGGGAAGGTGGGGGGGGGTTAGGAATGGTTGTAGTAGGGGAGGGTGGTGGGGGGGTTAGGAATGGTTGCAGTAGGGGGGGTAGGATTGGTTTTAGGAGGTGAGGGTTAGGAATGGTTGTAGTAGGGGAGGGGTTTTAGGAATGGTTGTAGTAGGGGAGGGGGGGTAAGAATGGTTGTAGTAGGGGAGGTGGGAGGGGGAGTTAGTAGAATGGTTTTAGTAGGGGAGGGATTTTAGGAATGGTTTTAGGAGGGGGGGTAGGAATGGTTTTGGGAGGGGAGGGGGGGGTTAGGAATGGTTTTAGGAGGGGGGGGGGGGTTTAGGAATGGTTCTAGTAGGGGAGGGGGGGTTTATGAATGGTTTTAGTAGGGGAGGGGGGTTTAGGAATGGTTTTAGGAGGGGAGGGTTAGGAAAGCCTTTTAAAAATGCAGGAGTGTAAACTATGCCAGTGTGTATGAGACAGTCCTCTATCTAAAAATAAGACTGGAGGAGTATGCTTCACAGGAATGACCAAATGTGTGTGTGTGTGCATGTTCATGTGTGTGTGCCTGTGTGCATACATAGCGCTCCCTGAAAGATGTTGCTGTAGACGTTAGTGGTACAGAGAGGGCAGGTGAATGTCAAAAGGTCTTTATATTCCTTCTCCTCAGTGAGTTGGACCAGAGCTCCTAGGAACACATATCCCTCCACTTCTCTCTTCGCCTGCTCACTTGGGTCGGAACTGACTGGGGTTCAGACCTGGGGAACTGACTGGGGTTCAGACCTGGGGAACTGACTGGGGTTCAGACCTGGGGAACTGACTGGGGTTCAGACCTGGGGAACTGACTGGGGTTCAGACCTGGGGAACTGACTGGGGTTCAGACCTGGGGAACTGACTGGGGTTCAGACCTGGGGAACTGACTGGGGTTCAGACCTGGGGAACTGACTGGGGTTCAGACCTGGGGAACTGACTGGGGTTCAGACCTGGGGAACTGACTGGGGTTCAGACCTGGGGAACTGACTGGGGTTCAGACCTGGGGAACTGACTGGGGTTCAGACCTGGGGAACTGACTGGGGTTCAGACCTGGGGAACTGACTGGGGTTCAGACCTGGGGAACTGACTGGGGTTCAGACCTGGGGAACTGACTGGGGTTCAGACCTGGGGAACTGACTGGGGTTCAGACCTGGGGAACTGACTGGAGTTCAGACCTGGGGAACTGACTGGGGTTCAGACCTGGGGAAGTGACTGGGGTTCAGACCTGGGGAACTGACTGGGGTTCAGACCTGGGGAACTGACTGGGGTTCAGACCTGGGGAACTGACTGGGGTTCAGACCTGGGGAACTGACTGGGGTTCAGACCTGGGGAACTGACTGGGGTTCAGACCTGGGGAACTGACTGGGGTTCAGACCTGGGGAACTGACTGGGGTTCAGACCTGGGGAACACACAAACAGTCAATCTCAATATCTACACACACACAGTCAAACACAATAGAGGAGAGAGAGAGAGAGGGTAGAGGGGAGAGTAGAGAGAGAGGAGAGGGTAGAGGAGAGAGTAGAGAGAGAGGAGAGGGTAGAGGAGAGAGAGACTGTATGTGTAATGTTTACTGTTAATTTGTATTGTTTGTTACACTTTTGTGTATTGTCTACCTCACTTGCTTTGGCAATGTTAACACATGTTTCCCATGCCAATAAAGCCCCTTGAATTGAATTGAATTGAGAGAGGGTAGAGGGGAGAGTAGAGAGAGGAGAGGGTAGAGGAGAGAGAGAGGGTAGAGGAGAGAGAGAGAGGGTAGAGGAGAGAGAGAGAGGGAAGAGGAGAGAGAGAGAGGGAAGAGGAGAGAGAGAGTAGAGGATGGAAGTAGAGGAGAAAGAGAGGGTAGAGGAGAGAGAGATATTCTACACAGATTCTGCCAGACCTGGGCCATGACAGTAAATCTCATGAAGACCAAAATAATGGTGTTCCAAAAAAGGTCCAGTCGCCAGGAACACAAATTCCATCTACACAACGTTGCCCTAGAGCACACAAAAAACTAAACATACCTCGGCCTAAACATCAGCGCCACAGGTAACTTCCACAAAGCTGTGAATGATCTGGGAGACAAGGCAAGAAGGGTCTTCTATGCCATCAAAAGGAACATAACATTTGACATACCAATTAGGATCTGGCTAAAACTTGAATCAGTTATAGAACCCATTGCCCTTGGTTGTGGGTTGTGAGGTCTGGGGTTCGCTCACCAACCAAGAATTCACAAAATGGGACAAACACCAAATTGAGACTGAATGCAGAATTCTGCAAAAAATATCCTCAGTGTACAACATAAAACACCAAATAATGCATGCAGAGCAGAATTAGTCCGATACCCGCTAATTATCAAAATCCAGAACAGAGATGTTAAATTCTACAAACACCTAAAAGGAAGCGATTCCCAAACCTTCCATAACAAAGTCATCACCTACAGAAAGATGAACACGGAGAAGAGCCCCCTAAGCAAGCTGGTCCTGGGGCTCTGTTCACAAACACAAACACACCCCACAGAGCCCTAGGACAGCAACACAATTAGACCCAACCAAATCATGAGAAAACAAAA
Source organism: Salvelinus fontinalis (assembly GCF_029448725.1). Classification (NCBI taxonomy): domain Eukaryota; kingdom Metazoa; phylum Chordata; class Actinopteri; order Salmoniformes; family Salmonidae; genus Salvelinus; species Salvelinus fontinalis. The sequence continues at coordinate 13,311,874 of NC_074671.1, read as the reverse complement.
AAAGAATTACTTGACACATTGGAAAGAATTAACAAAAACACTGAGTAAACTAGAATGCTATTTGGCCCTAAACAGAGAGTATACAGTGGCAGAATACCTGACCACTGTGACTAACTGAAATTTAAGGAAACTTTGACTATGTACAGACTCAGCGAGCATAGCCTTGCTATTGAGAAAGCCCACCGTAGGCAGACCTGGCTCTCAAGAGAAGACAGGCTATGTGCACACTGCCCACAAAATGAGGTGGAAACTGAGCTGCACTTCCTAACCTCCTGCCCAATGTATGACCATATTAGAGACACATATTTCCCTCAGATTACACAGATCCACAAAGAATTTGAAAACAACACCGATTTTGATAAACTCCCATATCTACTGGGTGAAATACCACAGTGTGACATCACAGCAGCAAGATGTGTGACCTTTTGCCACAAGAAATGGGCAACCAGTGAAGAACAAACACCATTGTAAATACAACCCATATTTATGCTTATTTATTTTCCACTTGTACTTAAACCATTTGTACATCGTTACAACACTGTATATATACATAATATGACATTTGTAATGTCTTTATTCTTTTGGAACTTCTGTGAGTGTAATGTTTACTGTTCATTTTTATTGTTTATTTCCTTTCTAGGGAGTTTTTCCTAGCCACCATGCTTCTACACCTGCATTGCTTGCTGTTTGGGGTTTTAGGCTGGGTTTCTGTACAGCACTTCGAGATATTAGCTGATGTACGAAGGGTTATATAAATAAATTTAATTTGATTTGATTTGACATTTGTATATGATCTACTTCACTTGCTTTGGCAATGTTAAAATATGTTTCCCAAGCCAATAAAGCCCCTTAAATTGAATTGAATTGAGAGAGAGAGATCACTATATGTCTGTGTGTGGCTGAGATCGTCAATTCATTAGAAGCTGAGCAGCTGAATACCCATTTAGTATTCCCAGTTGAAACCAAACACACACACACACACACACACACACACACACACACACACACACACACACACACACACACACACACACACACACACACACACACACGGCTAAGTGAATAATGTGCTAGTAAATCAGTGTTGAGTACTCTGTTACAGAACCCCTCCCTCTAGACGAGAGCAACACACAGCGCCACCTACAGACAGACGAGAAGAACAAGGACTCAAGTTTCTGTGAACTAAATATTAGGGGTGTGCATCTTTCCCTGTCAAGATGATTCAATACGTATCTAGATACATGGGCTCCGGTACGACACGGGACAGACTAGTCCAACAGCCCCAGTCCCGGTACGACACGGGACAGACTAGTCCAACAGCCCCAGTCCCGGTACGACACGGGACAGACTAGTCCAACAGCCCCAGTCTGGAGGTCTACACTAGGAAACAACATCATGAAAACAAACAGTAACAGTAACAGTAACACACAGTAACAGTAACAGTAACACACAGTAACACACAGTAACAGTAACACACAGTAACAGTAACACACAGTAACAGTAACAGTAACAAACAGTAACAGTGACAGTAACACACAGTAACAGTAACAGTAACAGTAACACACAGTAACAGTAACACACAGTAACAGTAACACACAGTAACAGTAACACAAAGTAACAGTAACAGACAGTAACACACAGTAACAGTAACACAAAGTAACAGTAACAGTAACACACAGTAACAATAACACACAGTAACAGTAACACACAGTAACACACAGTAACAGTAACACACAGTAACAGTAACACACAGTAACACACAGTAACAGTAACAAACAGTAACAGTACCAGTAACAGTAACAGTAACAGTAACAAACAGTAACAGTAACAGTAACAAACAGTAACACACAGTAACAGTAACAAAGTAACACACAGTAACAGTAACAAACAGTAACAGTAACAGTAACAGTAACAAACAGTAACAGTAACAGTAACAGTAACACACAGTAACAGTAACAGTAACAAACAGTAACACACAGTAACAAACAGTAACAGTAACAGTAACAAACAGTAACACACAGTAACAAACAGTAACAGTAACAGTAACACACAGTAACACACAGTAACAGTAACAAACAGCAACAGTAACAAACAGTAACAGTAACAGTAACAAACAGTAACACACAGTAACACACAGTAGCAGTAACAAACAGTAACAAACAGTAACAGTAACAAACAGTAACAGTAACATTAACAGTAACAGTAACAGTAACAAACAGTAACAGTAACAGTAACAAACAGTAACAGTAACAGTAACAAACAGTAACAGTAACAAACAGTAACACACAGTAACACACAGTAGCAGTAACAGTAACAAACAGTAACAAACAGTAACAGTAACAAACAGTAACAGTAACAAACAGTAACAGTAACAGTAACAGTAACACACAGTAACAAACAGTAACAGTAACAGTAACAAACAGTAACACACAGTAACAAACAGTAACAGTAACAGTAACACACAGTAGCAGTAACAGTAACAAACAGTAACAAACAGTAACAGTAACAAACAGTAACAGTAACAGTAACAAACACTAACAGTAACAAACAGTAACAGTAACAGTAACAAACAGTAACAAACAGTAACAGTAACAAACAGTAACAGTAACAGTAACAAACAGTAACAGTAACAGTACCAGTAACAGTAACAGTAACAGTAACAGTAACAGTAACATACAGTAAGTAACAAACAGTAACAGTAACAAACAGTAACAGTAACAGTAACAAACAGTAACAGTAACAGTAACAAACAGTAACAGTAACAGTAACAAACAGTAACAGTAACAGTAACAAACAGTAACAGTAACAGTAACAAACACTAACAGTAACAAACAGTAACAGTAACAGTAACAAACAGTAACAAACAGTAACAGTAACAAACAGTAACAGTAACAGTAACAGTAACAAACAGTAACAGTAACAGTACCAGTAACAGTAACAAACAGTAACAGTAACAGTAACAGTAACAAACAGTAACAAACACTAACAGTAACAAACAGTAACAGTAACAGTAACAAACAGTAACAGTAACAAACAGTAACAGTAACAGTAACAAACAGTAACAGTAACAGTAACAAACACTAACAGTAACAAACACTAACAGTAACAAACAGTAACAGTAACAAACAGTAACAGTAACAAACACTAACAGTAACAAACAGTAACAGTAACAGTAACAAACAGTAACAGTAACAGTAATAAACAGTAACAGTAACAGTAACAAACAGTAACAGTAACAAACAGTAACGGTAACAGTAACAAACAGTAACAAACAGTAACAGTAACAAACAGTAACAGTAACAGTAACAGTACCAGTACCAGTAACAGTACCAGTAACAGTAACAAACAGTAACAGTAAAAGTAACAGTAACAGTAAGAGTAACAGTAACAAACAGTAACAGTAACAGTAACAGTAACAAACAGTAACAGTAACAAACAGTAACAGTAACAGTAACAAACACTAACAGTAACAAACAGTAACAGTACCAGTAACAAACAGTAACAGTAACAGTAACAAACACTAACAGTAACAACCAGTAACACTAACAGTAACAAACAGTAACAGTAACAGTAACAGTAACAAACAGTAACAGTAACAGTAACAAACAGTAACAGTAACAAACAGTAACAGTAACAGTAACAAACAGTAACAGTAACAGTAACAAACAGTAACAGTAACAAACAGTAACAAACACTAACAGTAACAAACAGTAACAGTAACAGTAACAGTAACACACAGTAACAAACACTAACAGTAACAAACAGTAACAGTACCAGTAACAAACAGTAACAGTAACAGTAACAAACAGTAACAGTAACAGTAACAAACAGTAACAAACAGTAACAGTAACAGTAACAAACAGTAACAGTAACAGTAACAAACAGTAACAGTGACAGTAACAGTAACAAACAGTAACAGTAACAAACAGTAACAGTAACAAACAGTAACAGTAACAGTAACAAACAGTAACAGTAACAGTAACAAACAGTAACAGTAACAGTAACAAACAGTAACAGTAACAGTAACAGACAGTAACAGTAACAGTAACAAACAGTAACAGTAACAGTAACAAACAGTAACAGTAACAGTAACAAACTGTAACAGTGACAGTAACAGTAACAAGCAGTAACAGTAACAAACAGTAACAGTAACAAACAGTAACAGTAACAGTAACAAACAGTAACAGTAACAGTAACAAACAGTAACAGTAACAGTAACAAACAGTAACAGTAACAGTAACAGACAGTAACAGTAACAGTAACAAACAGTAACAGTAACAGTAACAAACAGTAACAGTAACAGTAACAAACAGTAACAGTAACAGTAACAAACAGTAACAGTAACAGTAACAAACAGTAACAGTAACAAACAGTAACAGTAACAGTAACAAACAGTAACAAACAGTAACAGTAACAAACAGTAACAGTAACAGTAACAGTAACAAACAGTAACATTAACAAACAGTAACAGTAACAGTAACAAACAGTAACAGTAACAGTAACAAACAGTAACAAACACTAACAGTAACAAACAGTAACAGTAACAGTAACAGTAACACACAGTAACAAACACTAACAGTAACAAACAGTAACAGTACCAGTAACAAACAGTAACAGTAACAGTAACAAACAGTAACAGTAACAGTAACAAACAGTAACTAACAGTAACAGTAACAAACAGTAACAGTAACAGTAACAAACAGTAACAGTAACAAACAGTAACAGTAACAGTAACAAACAGTAACAGTGACAGTAACAGTAACAAACAGTAACAGTAACAAACAGTAACAGTAACAAACAGTAACAGTAACAGTAACAAACAGTAACAGTAACAGTAACAAACAGTAACAGTAACAGTAACAGTAACAGTAACAGACAGTAACAGTAACAGTAACAAACAGTAACAGTAACAGTAACAAACAGTAACAGTAACAGTAACAAACAGTAACAGTGACAGTAACAGTAACAAACAGTAACAGTAACAAACAGTAACAGTAACAAACAGTAACAGTAACAGTAACAAACAGTAACAGTAACAGTAACAAACAGTAACAGTAACAGTAACAAACAGTAACAGTAACAGTAACAGTAACAGACAGTAACAGTAACAAACAGTAACAGTAACAGTAACAAACAGTAACAGTAACAGTAACACACAGTAACAAACAGTAACACACAGTAACAAACAGTAACAGTAACAGTAACAGTAACAGTAACAAACAGTAACAAACAGTACCAGTAACAGTACCAGTAACAGTACCAGTAACAGTACCAGTAACAGTACCAGTAACAGGATCTGAGGGGAACACAGGACAACATCATGAAAACAAACACTCAAACAACAATTAACTGTCAAGTCCTCAAACGCACATGCACTTCTCTCTCACAAACCGCCACACCAACACACAAGGAAACCCCCCACACCAACACACAAGAAATCCCCCCACACCAACACACAAGGAAACCCCCCACACCAACACACAAGGAAACCCCCCACACCAACACACAAGGAAACTAATTAGACAACCTACTAATCAACCCTTCAGTTAGTCAAGCTACTAATCAACCCTTCAGTTAGTCAAGCTACTAATCAACCCTTCAGTTAGTCAAGCTACTAATCAACCCTTCAGTTAGTCAAGCTACTAATCAACCCTTCAGTTAGTCAAGCTACTAATCAACCCTTCAGTTAGTCAAGCTACTAATCAACCCTTCAGTTAGTCAAGCTACTAATCAACCCTTCAGTTAGTCAACCTACTAATCAACCCTTCAGTTAGTCAAGCTACTAATCAACCCTTCAGTTAGTCAACCTACTAATCAACCCTTCAGTTAGTCAATCTACTAATCAGCACTTCCAGTTGCGTGTGTGTGTACGCCTTGGTGATTTGTTATTAAATGTAGGATAATTGGCTAATATGGCTATTAGTCTCGCTGCAACAGGCCTTTAAACCCACCCACCCACCCTCCCACCCACCCACACACAGCAAAACTGAATGACTCCTAATGGCCTTAAATCGCTAACAGAGTGAGTGACGGACCAGAGAGAGAGATTGAGTGGTAAAATAGAGCAAGCGAGAACAAATGGAGGTGTGTTCAAAGGGGAACCAGCTGACAGAAAAATTAAAGCAACAGAGTGTCTGTTCAAAGGCATAAAGGAGAGGTGTAAGAGAAAGATGGACGGATAAGAGAGAGAGATTGACAGAATAAGAAAAATAGAGATGGAGGGATAGGAGAGAGAGAGAGACAGAATAAGAAAAAGAGAGCTGGAGGGATAGGAGAGAAAGAGATGGACAGAATAAGGAAGAGAAAGATGAATGGATAGGAGAGAGAGAGATGGACAGAATAAGAAAAAGAGAGATGGAGGGATAGGAGAGAGAGAGATGGACAGAGTAAGGAAAATAGAGATGAAGGGATAGGAGAGGAGCGAGAGAGAGATTGATCGAATAAGGAAAGAGAGATGGAGGTAGGAGATTAGAAACAGAATAAGGAAAAGAGAGATGGAGGGAGAGGAGAGATACACTGAACAGAAATATAAACGGAACATGTAAAGTGTTTCATGAACTGAAATAAAAGATCTCAGAAATGTTCCATATACACACACAACACTTATTTAGCTCAAATTATGCGCACAAAATTGTTAATGTCCCAGTTAGGGAGCATTTTCTCCTTTGCCAAGATAATCCATCCACCTAACAGGAGTGGCATATCAAGAAGCTGATTAAACATCATGATCATTACACAGGTGCACCTTGTGCTTGGGGACAATAAAAGGCCCCTCTAAAATGTGCAGTTTTGTCACAACACAATGCCACAGATGTCTCAAGTTATGAGGAAGTGTGCAATTGGCATGCTGACTGCAGGAATGTCCATCAAAGCTGTTGCCAGAAAATGTAATGTTAAATGTCCTACCATAATGTTGTTTTAGAGAATTTGGCAGTACATCCAACCAGCCTCACAACGGCAGACCACGTGTAACCACGCCAGCCCAGAACCTTTACATCCTGCTTCTTCACCTGCGGGATTGTTTGAGACCAGCCACCCGGACAAATTATGAAACTGAAGAAACGGCCTCAGGGAAGCTCATCTGCGTGCTCGTCGTCCTCACCAGGGTCTTGACCTGACAGCAGTTCAGCGTCGTAACCAACTTCAGCAGCTAAATGCTCATCTTCGATGGCCACTGGCACGCTGGAGAAGTGTGAATGCCGGTTTCAACTGTACCCGGGAAGATGGGTGAGCGGTTTGCTAATGTCAAGGATGTAAACAAAGTGCCCCATGGTGGTGGTGGGTTTATGGTATGAGCAGGCATAAGCTACAGACAACGAACACAATTGCATTTTATTGATGGCAATTTGAATGCACAGAAATACGGTGATGAAGCCGCCAGAGTGGCGCAGTGGTCTAAAGCACTGCATCTCAGTGCTAGCTGTGCCACTAGAGATCCTGGTTCGAGTCCAGGCTCTGTTGCAGCCGGCCGCGACCGGGAGACCCATGGTGCAGCGCACAATTGGCCCAGCGTCGTCCAGGTTAGGGGAGGGTTTGGCCAGCAGGAATGTCCTTGTCCCATCGCGCTCTAGCGACTCCTGTGGCGTGCTGGGCGCATGCATGCTGACACGGTCGCCAGGTGTACGGTATTTCCTCCGACACATTGGTGCGGCTGACTTCCGGGTAAAGCGGGCATTGTGTCAAAAAAGCAGTGCGGCTTGGTTGGGTTGTGTTTTGGAGGACGCACAGAGTCCCTCCGGCAGTTGCAGCGATGGGACAAGACTGTAACTACCAATCGGATACCGGGAAATTGGGGAGAAAAAGGGGTGAAATATTAAATATTACAAAAATAAATTATTAAATAACCTGACGAGATCCTGAGGCCAATTATGGTACCATTCATCCACCGCCATCACCTCGTGTTTCAGCATGATAAGACACGGCCCCATGTCGCAAGGATCTGTACACAATTCCTGAAAGCTGAAAATGTCCCACTTCTTCAATGGCCTGTATACTCAGCAGCCATCACCCGTTGAGTATGTTTGGGATGCTCTGCATCAACGTGTACGACAGCATGTTCCAATTCCCACCATTATCCAGCAACTTTGCACAGCCATTGAAGAGGAGTGGGACCGCATTCCACAGGCCACAATTAACAGCCTGATCAACTCTATGTGAAGGAGATGTGTTGTGCTGCATGAGGCAAATGGTGGTCACACCAGATACTGTTTGGTTTCCTGATCCACGTACCTACCTATTTTAAAGGCAACTGTTACCAACAGATGCATATCTATACTCCCAGTCATTTGAAATCTATAGATTAGGTTCTAATGAGCATTGGGCCAGTTGCTGGTTCGAATCCCCAAGCCAACTAGGTGAAAAATCTGTAGACGTGCCCTTGAGCAAGGCACCCTAATTAACCTTAATTGCTCTGGATAAGAGCATCTGCTTAGTGACTAAAACATTTTAAATAATGTAGATGGACAATCTTCTGTTAAAAGAGAGAAAGTGAGGCACGGTATGTACGTTTCTGAGCGTTTACACAGTGTGTGTCCAGAGTGTGTGTGCATTTGTATGGTGCAAGGATCAGGGGTGCAAATCTGGGGGGTAAGAGCGACTGGGTGCAGTGTGACCTGTCATCAGCAATCTGTCCCATCTCTCTCTCACACACACACACACACACACAAGGGCAGGGCAATTTGAGGCAGACAGCGTGGGGAGAGTAGGGGTTTCCCCTCCCTGAAACTAGATCGGGACTTAAGCTTTACGGGCTGCTATATACCTCCAATACATGACAGAGGGAGATGTGAGGAGGAGAGGAAGGGAAATTTGAGTAATTATAGAACAGCTTCGTCCATTGGAGAAAACCGCCAAGGTCACCCTACATCATGTGGACACACACACACACACGCACGCACGCACACACACAAGCCTAAATAGAATATACAGTGCATTCGGAAAGTATTCATACCCCTTGACTTTTTCCATATTTTGTTACGTTACAGCCTTATTCTAAAATGGATTTAAAAAAAGATTACCGACATCAATCTACACACAATACCCCATAATGATGAAGTGAAAAAAGGATTCTAAAAAGTTTTTAGAATCCTTTGCAAATGTATAAAGAAGTGTAAACAGAAATAGCTTATTTATATAAGTGTTCAGTCCCTTTGTTATGAGACTCGAAATTGAGCTCAGGTGCATCCTGTTTCCATTGATCATCCTTGAGATGTTTCTACTACTTGATTGGAGTCCACCTGTGGTAAATTCAATTGAATGGACATGATTTGGAAAGGCACACACCTGTCTATATAAGGTGCCACAGTAGACAGTACATGTCAGAGAAAAAACCAAGCCATGAGGTCGAAGGACTTGTTCGTAGAGCACAGAGACAGGATTGTGTCGGGGCACAGATCTGGGGAAGGGTACCAAAAAATGTCTGCAGCAATGAAGGTCCCTAATAACACAGTGGCCTCCATCATTCTTAAATGGAAGAAGTTTGGAACCACCAAGACTCTTCCTAGAGCTGGCCGCCTGGCCAAATTGAGCAATCGGGGGAGAAGGGCCTTGGTCAGGGAGGTGACCAAGAACCCAATGTTCACTCTGACAGAGCCGCAGAGTTCCTCTGTGGAGATGGGAGAACCTTCCAGAAGGACAACCATCTCTGCAGCATTCCACCAATCAGGCCTTTTTGGTAGAGTGGCCAGACGGAAACTACTCCTCAGTAAAAAAGCACATGACAGCCTACTTGGAGTTTGCTAAAAGGCACCTAAAGATTCTCAGACATGACAGCCTACTTGGAGTTTGCTAAAAGGCACCTAAAGATTCTCAGACCATGATAAACAAGATTCTCTGGTCTGATGAAACCAAGATTGAACTCTTTGGACTGAATGCCAAGTTTCACGTCTGGGGGAACCTGGCACCATCCCTACGGTGAAGCATGGTGGTGGCAGCATATTGCAGTGGGTGTTTTTCTGCGGCAGGGACTGGGAGACTAGTCAGGATCGAAGTAAAGATGAACGGATTAAAGTACAGAGAGATCCTTGTTGAAAACCTGCTCCAGAGCACTCAGGACCTCAGACTGGCCCAGCCAGAGCCCGGACTTGAGACCTGAAAATATCTGTGCAGCGATGCTCCCAATCCAACCTGACAGAGCTTGTATATAAGGATATAAGCTTGTAGCGTTATATTCAAGAAGACTCGAGGCTGTAATCGCTGCCAAAGGTGCTTAAACAAAGTACTAAGTAAAGGGTCTGAATACTTATGTAAATGTGATTTCAGTTTATGTTTAATAAATTAGAAAACATTTCTAAAAACCAGTTTTTGGCTCGTCATTATGGGGTATTGTGTGTAGATTGCTGAGGAAAAATGTATATATATATATATTTTTTTTAATAAAGCTGCAACGTAACAATATCTGGAAAATGTCAAGGGGTCTGAATAGTTTCCGAACGCACTGTTTGTACTGTTGTTAGTTAGGAAAGTGCCCTCAAACCGCCTAAACTCAGAAGGAGAGACAGAGGGCGTGAATAGAGAAATAAAGTAGTGGAAGAAAAGAGGGGACGAGATGAAGAGAAGGAGAGAGAGGAGGTGTAGTGTTGATGTCATCGATGGCTTGGTGGTCTGGTCCGTATTTAGTCAGTTCCCTATCTGCTGTCTATGACCACAGGACCGACCGCTAAAGGAGCCATTCCTGCTGAAAGACTAATCGTCAGAAAATGACTCCAGAGTGTGGGGTGTCCAAACAAGCACGACACCACTCAGAGGTAACAAACAAGCACGCCACCACTCAGAGATAACAAACAAGCATGACACCACTCAGAGATAACAAACAAGCATGAGACCACTCGGAGATAACAAACAAGCATGAGACCACTCGGAGATAACAAACAAGCATGAGACCACTCAGAGACAACAAACAAGCACGACACCACTCAGAGACAACAAACAAGCACGACACCACTCAGAGACAACAAACAAGCACGACACCACTCGGAGATAACAAACAAGCACGCCACCACTCAGAGATAACAAACAAGCATGACACCACTCAGAGATAACAAACAAGCATGAGACCACTCGGAGATAACAAACAAGCATGAGACCACTCGGAGATAACAAACAAGCATGAGACCACTCAGAGACAACAAACAAGCACGACACCACTCAGAGACAACAAACAAGCACGACACCACTCAGAGACAACAAACAAGCACGACACCACTCGGAGATAACAAACAAGCATGGCACCACTCAGAGATAATAAACAAGCATGACACCACTCAGAGACAACAAACAAGCACGACACCACTCAGAGATAATAAACAAGCATGACACCACTCAGAGACAACAAACAAGCACGACACCACTCAGAGATAATAAACAAGCATGACACCACTCAGAGATAACAAACAAGCATGACACCACTCAGAGATAATAAACAAGCATGACACCACTCAGAGATAATAAACAAGCACGACACCACTCAGAGACAACAAACAAGCACGTCACCACTCAGAGACAACAAACAAGCACGACACCACTCGGAGATAACAAACAAGCATGGCACCACTCAGAGATAATAAACAAGCATGACACCACTCAGAGACAACAAACAAGCACGACACCACTCAGAGATAATAAACAAGCACGACACCACTCAGAGACAACAAACAAGCAGAGTGCTGACACAGGGACATGCAGTTCTGTTTACACAACTACACTATGCTTAGACTCCTGTATAGCCAGTTACGTGGCACTCGATCTTCTCTTTCTCTTTACTTCTCTCCTTTCACTCTTTTTCATTGCGTCTTCCCCTAAACTGCAGAATCAGAGCTGAGAGAATTTGTCGTTTTAAAGCTAATTTCCTGAATTTCTACATCGATCGGGTTCAAGTCCGGCTCAGAATGTCCTTGAGTGGCCGAGCCAGAGCCCAGACTAGAACCCGACGAATATCTCTGAGAGACCTGAAAATAGCTGTGCAGCAACGCTCCCCAACGAACATGACAGAGCTTGAGAGGATCTGCAGAGATGAATAGGAGAAACTAGACCAAATACAGGTGTTCCAAGCTTATAGCGTCGTACCCAAGAAGACTTGAGGCTTTAAATCGTTGCCAAAGGTGTTTCAACAAAGTACTGAGTAAAGGGTCTGAATACTTATGTAAATGTGATATTTAGGTTTAATTTTTTATAAATTAGCAACAGTTTTTAAAAAACAGTTTTTGCTTTGTCATTATGAGGTTTTCTGTGTAGATTGATGATTTAAAAAAGTTTAATAGATTTTAGAATAAGGCTGTCACCTAAAAAAAAATTGGAAAAAGTAAATCATTTTCGAAGGCACTGTATGTCCCCTTAACTCATCTCCTCACCCAAGACACTACAGAGTCATTTGCTCACTGAAAGAGTATTCCGCGCCCCCTACCCCAACAGACACGCCTCCCCAGCCCTCTCCAGATGAGAGGCGGTATGTTAAGCCCTGTCCAGGCTCAGAGCCCCAGTAAAAGTGAGGCTCCGGTTACGATTGTTTTGAAAAGTGTCCAGTTGAAAAGCATTTTGAGGATGACAGTACTCAGACTGGAATAGACCCGACAGAACTCTAGTGTCAAAGAGCGGAGTCACGAACGGGCGCCCTCTCTGACTTTCATACACTACACGAGTGATAGACACACACACACACACACACACACACACACACACACACACACACACACACACACACACGCCTGCCCTAGTTATTGGATGTTAGTGCTGTTATTTTCACTCCTGAGATTAAACATCTACTGTAAATCTGTTTAGAAATCCACGTGTGAATTAATACCACCGTCTCACATAACTACACAGAACACCACAAATCTCAGTAGTATTACATACACTGTTATAACCCAACAATGACCCCAATAATTACATATAATGATAACCTTACATTAAATATCAAATTCCGTGAGCTTTATTTTGTCTACTAAGCAAAAGATGACTTACCTAACACAATTGGGCTTTCATTTACCGTTTTCAATGAATCACTCCCACAAGGAATTAACCGTATCATGCTCTTCATTCTGGACCACAAGATAAAGGTAAATATTGTAGTTATTACACTCATCCAAATATAGGCTACCTCTCCCAATGTGACAAGTCCAGGCACATTAGCAGCAAATCTCTATATTTAGGAAGATAGGGGAGCAATGCCACTATAACCCCCCCCCCCCCCCCCCCCCAAGCTATGGTGTCAACTAATATATGATACTGTACGTCCATTTCTCATTCTGGGAAGTATATAAATGGATTTAGTGATTGTAACACAGGAGAGGGGTACAGGGAACAGTATTTATCCTGACCTCATCACACACACAGAGGATTAATCCTGAACACCCGTAGCCCCCATAACAACCGCCCCCTGGCGCCATCCCTCTCCTTTCATTCTACCCTCTTACCCCTTACCCATGGCCCTTACCCCTTACCCATGGCCCTTACCCCTTACCCATGGCCCTTACCCCTTACCCATGGCCCTTACCCCTTACCCATGGCCCTTACCCCTTACCCATGGCCCTTACCGCTTACCCTTTACCCCTTACCCATGGCCCTTACCCCTTACCCTTACCCCTTACCCATGGCCCTTACCCCTTACCCATGGCCCTTACCCCTTACCCCTTACCCATGGCCCTTACCGCTTACCCCTTACCCATGGCCCTTACCCCTTACCCCTGGCCCTTACCCCTTACCCATGGCCCACGGCGCTTACCCATGGCCCTTACCCATGGCCTTTACCCCATGGCCATTACCCCATGGCCCTTACCCCATGGCCATTCACCATGGCCCACGGCGCTTACCCCTTACCCATGGCCCTTACCCCATGGCACTTACCCATGGCCCTTACCCCATGGCCCTTACCCCATGGCCCTTAACCCATGGCCCTTAACCCATGGCCCTTAACCCATGGCCCTTAACCCATGGCCCTTAACCCATGGCCCTTAACCCATGGCCCTTAACCCATGGCCCTTAACCCATGGCCCTTAACCCATGGCCCTTAACCCATGGCCCTTACCCCATGGCCCTTACCCCATGGCCCTTACCCCATGGCCCACGGCGCTTACCCCTTACCCCGTGGCCCTTACCCCGTGGCCCTTACCCCGTGGCCCTTACCCCGTGGCCCTTACCCCGTGGCCCTTACCCCGTGGCCCTTACCCCGTGGCCCTTACCCCGTGGCCCTTACCCCGTGGCCCTTAACCCGTGGCCCTTAACCCGTGGCCCTTAACCCGTGGCCCTTAACCCGTGGCCCTTACCCCGTGGCCCTTACCCCGTGGCCCTTACCCCATGGCCCTTACCCCGTGGCCCACGGCGCATACCCATGGCCCTTCCTTCCACCTTCCCTCTGACCTCACTAATGTAAGCTACAGGCTTATGTCTGTCTGTTTTTAAACAAGGACAGTCTGGGATTCAATTACAACATCATGGGTTTTAGAGGTCCTCTGCATCTCTAAAATATTCCCCTACAACACTGACACATGCACACGCACAAACTAACCAGCGTTCCAAAACCATTAACAGCTCCCATAGACAGACAGACACAACCCTGTGCGGCTATTATCTCCTCACTACTATACCATGTAACCGCTGAACTCCCTTCACTGCTAACCTCTCCAAAATAACCATTGCGCCAATGTGTGATTGTATATTACAACATCACGTCTCTTCCCTCCCCTCTACCCCTGATTCTGGCTACCACACAAAGGAACCAAAAATAACACATTGGGGGACATCAATCCTTGCTGGACCCTGAGCCATGTAACCCTAAACCCTTCCCCTTTAATGCTCCCTATCCACTCTGTCTCATCTCTCCTAATACCAAGGAGGGGGGCACAACAAATATTTCCCCACAAAGGCCAGAGTTCAGACAGCAGCAGTTGTCACTCCCTGCACACACACACAAAGTCATTAATGCGAGTGAGACTTGGCAAAAGCCTGGAGATAACGGAGGGAGATTACCCCGCTAACCTATAAATCAGAACCAGGACATCCAGAGCCAGGGGGCTGTCATCCCCTCCTAAGCCCGAGATTCTTAACCCTTCCCTGGGCTGAAAACTCACCGGGGCCCCAGGCCTGACCCACTATTCCCAGAGGGTTAAGGACTTGGCTTAGACAAGGGTGAAAGAAAGATGAGTGCACGCATGCACACGATGAAGGGACCACAAAGGGAGCCGCGAAAAGGCCTTCATAAGCAAAGCATTCTAGGTCAGTGGTGTCGTGTAATGATCATAAATAAACAAAAACCCTAAATCAGATTATAAAAGGAAAGTGCAAACGGAACGATTAAATTGATGAGGGATGTGAGTGTGTGTATGGTGATACAAGACTGCTATGGGGTTTCAGACGTGTATAAATACACTAGAAAACACACTAGAAAACACCCAGCTGCCCTTGTTGGCTCCCAATCACTGGAAACTAACTACTTGGTGTTCAGCCGTCAGAAGTCTAAGCGGAGTCAAGGTCTCTTTTTCAAAGTGGCTTCTTAGAACTCGCTATTTTCAGTGTTCTATTCTAGTTTATACCATTGAGTAGGGATTGTATCAACCATAGAACCAGAACCTCCGCCAATTCTATAGAAGGGGAGAATCCTGTGTACATCAATGATAACTTACAAAGTGGCAGCTCAGCTCTTAAAACAAGTATATAGGAAAGGCCCTGAGGCTAAGGCTGGTCCCATCTATTCTACCTACTGTCAAATAATGAAGCTATAGACTAACACCAAACCCCGGGCTCAGGGTTACACAGATACAGAGGTAAACTGGTTGGGATAGACATATTACACCTGGTAATGATACCTGTATCACTCACTCAATCTCACACAGCTGCATCACACACAAGCCCTGACCTCTATTAGGGAACACAATGGGGTCGTAAGGGGATCACAATAAACATCTCGCCGAGGATCACCACTGAGCTGACAGAGTTTATTTTCAGAGATCATTACATGAACACAGGCATGGTGTACTGTTACAGGTAAACCCCTAACTAAAATGTTAACTTTATGCCACTTGTGTGTACTGTCTATTAACAGGCTTCTGCCCAAAGAATGTAAGAGGGTCACTGCACCACCTTGTACACTGACTGTGAAACTATTTACATAATACAATAACTATACAAATATGTGTATACAGTACCAGTCAGAAGGTTGGACACACCTACTCATTCAAGGGTTTTTCTTTATTTGTACTATTTTCTACATTGTAGAATAATAGTGAAGACATCAAACCTAGGAAATAACACAAGGAATCATGTAGTAACCGAAAAAAGTGTTAAACAAATCTAAATATATTTTATACTTGAGATTCTTTGAAGTAGCCACCCTTTGCCTTGATGACAGCTTTGCACACTCTTGGCATTCTCTCAACCAGCATCATGAGGTAGTCACTTGGAATGTATTTCAATTACAAGGTGTGCCTTGTTAAAAAAGTTAATTTGGGGAATTTCTTTCCTTCTTAATGCATTTGAGTCAATCAGTTGTGTTGTGACAAGGTATGGTTGGCATACAGAATATAGCCCTATTTGATAAAAGACCAAGTCCATATTATGGCAAGAACAGCTCAAATAAGGAAAGAGAAACGACAGTTCATCATTACTTTAAGACATGAAGGTCAGTCAATCCGGAAAATTTCAAGAACTTTGAAAGTACAGTCCTAAAAACTATCAAGCGCTATGATGAAACTGTCTCTCATGAGGACCGCCACAGGAAAGGAAGACCCAGAGTTACTTCTGCTGCAGAGGATAAGTTTATTTGAGTTACATGCCTCAGAAATTACAGTCCAAATAAATGCTTCACAGAGTTCAAGTAACAGACACATCTCAACATCAACTGTTCAGAGGAGACTGCATGAATCAGGCCTTCATGGTCAAATGGATGCAAAGAAACCCCTACTAAAGGACACCAATAAGAAGAAGAGACTTGTTTGGGCCAAGAAACACGAGCAATGGACATTAGACCTGTGAAAATCTGTCCTTTGGTCTGATGAGTCCAAATTTGAACGGATGATCTCCGCATGTGTGGTTCCCACCGTGAACCATGGAGGAGGAAGTGTGATGGTGTGCTTTGATGGTGACACTGTCAGTGATTCATTTAAAATGAAAGGCACACTTAACCAGCATGGTTACCACAGCATTCTGCAGCGATATGCCATCCCACCTGGTTTGCGCTCAGTGGGACTATCATTTGTTTTTCAACAGGACAATGACTCAACACACCTCCAGGCTGTGTAAGGGCTATTTGACCAAGAAAGTGAGCAATGGAGTGCTGCATCAGATGACCTGGCCTCCACAATCACCCGACTTCAACCCAAATGAGATGGTTTGGGATGAGTTGGACCGCAGAGTGAAGGAAAAGCAGCCAACAAGTGCTTAGCATATGTGGGAACTCCTTCAAGACTGTTGGAAAAGCATTCCAGGTGAATCTGGTTGAGAGAATGCCAAAAGTGTGCAAAGCTGTCATCAAGGCAAAGGGTGGCTACTTTGAATTATCTCAAATATAAAATATATTTTGATTTGTTTAACACTTTTTCGGTTACTACATGATTCTATGTGTGTTATTTCAGTTTGACGTCTTCACTATTATTCTACAATGTAGAAAATTGTCATAATAAAGAAAACTCTTTGAATGAGTAGGCGTGTCAAAACTTTTGACTGGTACTGTATCTTTATTTGTATAATTTAAGGTCATTTTTTTTGCTCTAGATTGCAGGAAATGGCGGTTACAGGTGTTATAAAATACAAACATCTGAGGCACTGCCCTCCTCTGAGGCCAACCCCCACCGTTATACTCAGCAGCGCTACCTTGGTAAAATATCTCTGATCAGCTGGATGTCACAGCATTCCCTCCTGTGTCTGAGGCTACAAGAGAAAGTACAGATACTGTCACTACCCTAGTGGTGTGTGTGTTTGTGGTCTTAGAGTGCCCTCTAGTGGTATTTGCCCTACATTTCATAATCCAGACTTCCTCCTCTCTGTCCTTGTGTCAGACTCACCTCTCTGTCCTCGTCTCAGACTCACCTCTCTGTCCTTGTGTAACCTTAAAGAAACTTCAAGAAGAAAGCGTCTAAACCATCTGACCAATATGTTTTTTTGGGGGGTCAAGTTTAAGGAGCTCTTTTAGCACCTCGGACTCAGTGACTGCCTGAAGGGGAGAAACTTTGTACCGGGGAAGGGGGAGAAAGAGGGAGGAGCATCGGGGCTAGTCGTATTAGAAGGGGTGGGAGATGAGGAAGTGTTGGATGGGCAAGGAGGCATGGCTGAGTCAAATAGGAATCCTGACTTAATGAAGTGGTGATTAAAGAGCTCAGCCATGTGCTCCTGGTCAGTAACAACCACAGGTTTTTGGTAGGGCCTCATATATAAGCCTATACGTATGCATAAACTACGTTGGCGTTTTGAATTAATCACCTTAGAGAGCGTTGTCCATTTCGTTACTAAGCTTTTATACTCAGTTTCAACCTGTTGTTGAACTCCTTTCCACAAAATAGATCAATCACAATGATTTGAGTTTTAAAAGCAGTATACTGTTGTGATGATTAATGTTTGATGTGATGTTTAATTGGATTTGAATTGATGTCAGAGTGGCTAGAGGAACAATAGAGCTCTGAGTATCAGGCCATTAGGACCTGATGGAGGGACAATAGAGCCCTGAGTACCAGGCCATTAGGACCTGATGGAGGAACAATAGAGCTCTGAGTACCAGGCCATTAGAACCTGATGGAGCAACAATAGATGCCTGAGTACCAGACCATTAGGACCTGATGGAGGGACAATAGAGCCCTGAGTACCAGGCCATTAGGACCTGATGGAGGGACAATAGAGCCCTGAGTACCAGACCATTAGGACCTGATGGAGGGACAATAGAGCTCTGAGTACAAGGCCATTAGGACCTGATGGAGGGACAATAGAGCCCTGAGTACCAGGCCATTAGGACCTGATAGAGGGACAATAGAGACCTGAGTACCAGGCCATCAGTGACCTGACGGTCGTTAGTGAGTTGGGTACTACTAATGCAAGTTCAGAGTGCATAAGAGGAGTTTACCGTGACTCAGAGGCAGTGGCGGAAAAACTACCCAAATGTCATACTTGAGTAAAAAGTAAAGATACTTTAATAGAAAATGACTCAAGTGAGTCACCCAGTAATATACTAAAGTAAAAGTCTAAAAGTATTTGATTTGAAATGTACTTAAGTATCAAAAGTAAATGTAATTTGATATTCTTTATATTAAGGAAACCAGACGGCACAATTGTTTTTAGTTTTTATTTACGGCTAGCCAGGGACCATTTACTGTCCTGCTAAGCATTCAACATTTAACGAGGAACTTTTGGCTGTCAGGAAAAATGTATGGAGTAAAAAGTATATTATTTTCTTTAGGAATGTAGTGAAGTAAAAGTAAACGTTGTCAAATATAAATAGTAAAGTACAGATAACCCAAACAACTATTTAGGTAGTACTTTAAAGTATTTTTTTCTTAAGTACTTTACACAACTGCTCAGAAGTCATGTGGAATTTTACAGCGGTCATAACTCACAGTCATCGCAACAGACCTAAGTCTGACTCAGTATCACACACGCACCTCGTTGTGGTGTTTTGGGGTTCTGTACAGTCTTCAGGCTGAAGGACATGACAGTGAGAGGTGGAGGAGGCGGGTCTTTGACCTCGGTGACAAGGTCGCTATGCAACGCCATGGCTTCCACCAACTCACTGGCTGGCTGCTCAGCTCTACAGGGGACAGGAGAGAAGGTTAAGGCGCGTGTTAGTGGTGTGTGTGTGCGTGGGAGGGGGTGTGAGCATATGTGTGTTTGTGTATAGGTGTATGCAGTGCGTGTTTGCGTGAGTGTCTCAGAGCGTGTGTGTAGTCAGTGTGTGTGTACATGAGCTCTTGATGTCCAGCTAGCAGGGTCCTTTGCAGGCTAGAGGTGTTGGTTCCAAACACCTGGAGAATGTCGCCCCCTTCAGGTCGGAGGTTCAGAGACGGCTATTCAGCTTGCAGGATAAATATAATAACAATGGATACGATGGGAGTGTGTGTGTGTGTGTGTGTGTGTACTTACAGAGTATCTGACTTCCATGTATTCTGACTCTGTAGGAACGTCAGCGATCTCAAAGGCATGTAGTGGTTCTTCCTCTAAAAGTTGCATCATACTGCAGCACAGCTGTTAGAGAGTTGGGCCAGTGCTGCGGAATGGTATGGCATGTTGGAGTGCATGACCTCATAGTATTTTACTGCCAGCCCTTGTTGCCATTAATGTTAGCTTCTCAAAGATGCTCTCTGGTGGTCAAACTAAGTTATTGAAATGACATGGAGCTGTAGGCAGGTAGCCTAGTGGTTAGAGAGTTGGGCCAGTAACCGAAAGGTTCATAAATCGACTCCCCAAGCTGACAAGGTAAAAATC
Organism: Salvelinus fontinalis; assembly: GCF_029448725.1. Taxonomy (NCBI): domain Eukaryota; kingdom Metazoa; phylum Chordata; class Actinopteri; order Salmoniformes; family Salmonidae; genus Salvelinus; species Salvelinus fontinalis. The sequence goes on along the minus strand of NC_074671.1, from coordinate 13,291,480 downwards.
TGTTGTTCTGCCAACGAACAAAGGAAGTTCCTAGACCGTCATTGTAAATAAGAATTTGTTCTTAACTGACTTGCCACGTTAAATAAACGCTAAATAAATAAAAAATAAAATAAAAGTCCTATTTTACTGTAGCTGTTTTAGCGTAACTTACTTGTTGGCATAAAGATCTCCTTCAAAATACAGTAAATAAATCATTCATTCATTTGTCATCACACAGCATACAAGTCATCCATGTCTTTAAATACACAGTCAAGCATTTTAGTTCTAAAACTAAATAACAAAGGGAGCCTTTAATAATTAAACAATGAGTAAAACAGTAACATGTCGGCTAAAGGGATTGAATTCGCAAATGCGTTTGACTGAAAACAAAATGGTAAAGCCTTTAATACAGCACAGCAAAGTTTAAAAACAGACAGATTTGTGAAATTGCTTTACCCGACTGCTGGAGGTCATTTTGCAGGGCTCTGGCAGTGCACCTCCTTGCACAAAGGCGGAGGTAGCGGTCCTGCTGCTGGGTTGTTGCCCTCCTACGGCCTCCTCCACGTCTCCTGATGTACTGGCCTGTCTCCTGGTAGCGCCTGCATGCTCTGGACACTACGCTGACAGACACAGCAAACCTTTTTGCCACAGTTCGCATTGATGTGCCATCCTGGATGAACTGCACTCCCTGAGCCACTTGTGTGGGTTGTAGACTCCGTCTCATGCTACCACTAGAGTGAGAGCACCGCCAGCATTCAAAAGTGACCAAAACATCAGCCAGGAAGCATAGGAACTGAGAAGTGGTCTGTGGTCACCACCTGCAGAATCACTCCTGTTTTGGGGGGTGTCTTGCTAATTGCCTATAATTTCCACCTTTTGTCTATTCCATTTGCACAACAGCATGTGAAATTTATTGCCAATCAGTGTTGCTTCCTAAGTGGACAGTTTGATTTCATAGAAGTGTGATTGACTTGGAGTTACATTGTGTTATTTAAGTGTTCCCTTTATTTTTTTGAGCAGTGTATTTTAAATTGCCTAAATAAACTAGAATATTTCATAAATAAACAAAGTAGCTCAGCTCACCTTTTTTCCCCTCTCTATCCTCGCTGGACTCTCTTTCATTCAGTTTCTTCTACACATCAGCAGAGAACACTGTCTCAGAAACTCACTTTCTATAGAGGGACTATCACTCCTTCACACTGTGGTAAATAAAGACAGTTTGTTATTTAGAATGATATATTGAAGCAACATCTCAAGACATCAGTCAGGAAGTTAGTCGCAAATGGGTCTTCCAAATGGACAATGACCCCAAGCATACTTCCAAAGTTGTGGCAAAATGGCTTAAGGACAACAAAGTCAAGGTATTGGAGTGGCCATCACAAAGCCCTGACCTCAATCCTATAGAAAATTTGTGGGCAGAACTGAAAAAGTGTGTGCGAACAAGGAGGCCTACAAACCTGACTCAGTTACACCAGCTGTCAGGAGGAATGGGACAAAATTCACCCAAATTATTGTGGGAAGACTGTGGAAGGCTACCCAAAACGTTTGACCCAAGATAAACATTTTAAAGGCAATGCTACCAAATACTAATTGAGTGTATGTCAATTTCTGACCCACTGGGAATGTGATGAAAGAAATAAAAGCTGAAATAAATCAATCTCTCTACTACTTTTCTGACATTTCACATTCTTAAAATAAAGTGATGATCTTAACTGACCTATGACAGGGATTTTTTACTTGGATTAAATGTCAGGAATTGTGAATAAAATGAGTTCAAATGTATCTGGCTAAGGTGTATGTAAACTTACGACTTCAACTGTACGTACGGTCACTGTGGGGACGCCGTCGTCGATGCACTTATTGATGAATGATGTGGTGTACTCCTCAATGCCATCGGAGGAATCCCGGAACATATTCCTGTCTGTGCTAGCAAAACAGTCCTGTAGCTTAGCATCTGCTTCATCTGACCACTTTTTTATTGATCTAGTCACTGGTGTGTCTTGCTTTAATTTTTGCTTGTAAGGAGGAATCAGGATGGAATTATGGTCAAATTTGCCAAATGGAGGGCAAGGGAGAGCTTTGTACGCGTCTCTGTGTGTGGAGTAAAGGTCCAGTTTTATTCCCCTCTGGTTGCACATTTAACATGTTGACAGAAATTTGGTAAAACAGATTTAAGTTTCCCTGGGTGAGCGTTTTCTTGTTTGCTTATGGCGGAATACAGCTCATTCAATGCTGTCTTAGTGCCAGCCTCTGACTGCGGTGATATGTAAACAGCTACGAAAAATACAGATGAAAACTCTCTCGGTAGGTAGTGTGATCTATAGCTTATCATGAGATACTCTACCTCAGGCGAGCAATAGCTTGAGACTTCCTTAGATATCGTGCACCAGCTGTTATTTACAAAAATACATAGTCCGCTGCCCCTTGTTTTACCAGACGCCGCTGTTCTATCCTGCTGGTGCAGCGTATAACCAGCCAGCTGTATGTTGATAGTGTCGTCGTTCAGCCACGACTCCGTGAAGCATAAGATATTACAGTTTGAATGACCCGTTGGTAGTTTAATATTCTGCGTAGGTCATCTATTTTATTGTCCAAAGATTGCACGTTTGCTATCAGAATGGAAGGAAGTGGGGTTTTATTCGATCGCCTACGGAATCTCAGAAGGGAGTCCCTCCTCTAATCCCTTTTTCTCTGCCTCCTCTTCACGCAAATCACGGGGATCTGGTCCTGTTCCCGTTTCAGAGAAAGCAATATATAGTTCGCGTCGGCCTCGTCAGACTCGTTAAAAGAAAAAAAAGATTCTGCCAGTCCGTGGTGAGTCATCAAAGGATTCTGCCAGTCCGTGGTGAGTCATCAAAGGATTCTGCCAGTCCGTGGTGAGTCAAAGGATTCTGCCAGTCCGTGGTGAGTCAAAGGATTCTGCCAGTCCGTGTTGAGTAATCAAAGGATTCTGCCAGTCCGTGGTGAGTAATCAAAGGATTCTGCCAGTCCGTGGTGAGTAATCAAAGGATTCTGCCAGTCCGTGGTGAGTCATCAAAGGATTCTGCCAGTCCGTGGTGAGTCATCAAAGGATTCTGCCAGTCCGTGGTGAGTCATCAAAGGATTCTGCCAGTCCGTGGTGAGTCATCAAAGGATTCTGCCAGTCCGTGGTGAGTCATCAAAGGATTCTGCCAGTCCGTGGTGAGTCATCAAAGGATTCTGCCAGTCCGTGGTGAGTCATCAAAGGATTCTGCCAGTCCGTGGTGAGTCATCAAAGGATTCTGCCAGTCCGTGGTGAGTCATCAAAGGATTCTGCCAGTCCGTGGTGAGTCATCAAAGGATTCTGCCAGTCCGTGGTGAGTCATCAAAGGATTCTGCCAGTCCGTGGTGAGTCATCAAAGGATTCTGCCAGTCCGTGGTGAGTCATCAAAGGATTCTGCCAGTCCGTGGTGAGTCATCAAAGGATTCTGCCAGTCCGTGGTGAGTCATCAAAGGATTCTGCCAGTCCGTGATGAGTAATCAAAGGATTCTGCCAGTCCGTGGTGAGTCATCAAAGGATTCTGCCAGTCCGTGGTGAGTCAAAGGATTCTGCCAGTCCGTGGTGAGTAATCAAAGGATTCTGCCAGTCCGTGGTGAGTAATCAAAGGATTCTGCCAGTCCGTGGTGAGTAATCAAAGGATTCTGCCAGTCCGTGGTGAGTAATCAAAGGATTCTGCCAGTCCGTGGTAAGTAATCAAAGGATTCTGCCAGTCCGTGGTGAGTCAAAGGATTCTGCCAGTCCGTGGTGAGTCATCAAAGGATTCTGCCAGTCCGTGGTGAGTCAAAGGATTCTGCCAGTCCATGGTGAGTAATCGCAGTCCTGATGTCCAGAAGTTATTTTCGGTCATAAGAGAAGTATATGGCGTAAACTCCCAACCCTCCTTGCACCAATCCAATGTGAAGGCCAAAAAGATCATCAATGACAACCACCCGAGCCACTGCCTGTTCACCCCACTATCATCCAGAACGCGAGGTCAGTACAGGTGCATCAAAGCTGGGATCGAGACTGAAAAACAGCTTCTATCTCAAGGCCATCAGACTGTTAAACAGCCGTCACTAACATTGAGTGGCTGCTGCCAACATACTGACTCATCTCTAGCCACTTTATTAATAAAAAATTTGATGTAATAAATATATCACTAGTCACTTTAAACAATGCCACTTCACATAATGTTTACATACCCTACATTACTCATCTCAGATGTATATGCTGTACTCTATACACTCTACTGCATCTTGCCTATGCCGATTGGCCATCGCTCATCCATTTATTTATATGTACTTATTCATTCCTTTACACTTGTAGTTAAGGTAGTTGTGAAATTGTTAGATATTACTGCACGGTCGGAACTAGAAGCACAAGCATTTCGCTACACTCACATTAACATGTGCTAACCATGTGTATGTGACCATTAACATCTGCTAACCATGTGTATGTGACCAATAAAATGTGATGCTTGTCAACGCATTAGGGAGAGTGAATAAGTGCACACTTCTGGGTGAAGGGAACAGAATCGGAAAGCTGCATGTGCCTAAGACCCATCAACAACAAAAAAATAAGAATAAACAAATCAGTAGAGCGTTCACTGGTAACCTTTCCTTAATACGTTCAACTGGGCTGGTTTGGGTCAGTTGACAGCTGACACTCAATAGTGTAAAATGCCATAAAAAGTTGGCCATTTTGAAGTAAATGATCATGTGTCAGGAAACTCGGGTGTTCGCGGGGCAGGAAGTACATGGTCCTCTCGATGTTCTTCACCGACACACATGGGCCTTGGCCGACTGTTACGCACACCTCTAGGAAGAGGGAACGCAACACCCTGCTACAATTCAACTCCCCGTGGAGTGAAAGAGGTATGGGACTGTAGGTGCGAGTAAGGATGACAAAGGCAGAGAGAGTGGTACCGTTTACAAGGAATTTATTCCGTCACACGGTAATTTGGGGAAAATGGGGCTGGACGGAACCAAAGTAAAGAAAGTAAATATCAAAGCCCCCTCTCCTACCATACCTGCCTACCCGCTACTTACCTAACTAGAACCACCTGGTGCTCTAACCAAAATACAGGGGATGGTCCGCCCAGGTCTTAACAAGTGTGCATAGACAGAGTATATGTATGCCCGCGGGCCTCTTGCCTAAGCACTCCCAAGGTGCCTTCCCCTTACCCCCTGGGAACAAAAACAGATTAACACAAACAAAGTCAATAATCAAAACACTGCATCCTACTTACACACAGGACACACTAATTATCTCTCTCTCTCTCTTTCTCTTTCTCAACAACAACCAACACAGGACACACTCATCATTTCTCTTCTGAGCAACAGAACACTGGCTATATAGCTGGAGAAGGAGTCTAATGGGATACAGCCGTATCCTGACGAGAGTGCGGGATCAGCTCCAATTAGCAATGAGACCGACCAATCAGCTGCTTGGGGGAATTTCAGGAAGCCATCCTGAAACACACACATACAAAACCACAACACAGAAACTGGGGAACGTAACACCGACTCAATCCACATCTTAACTGACGTTTTCAGCCACATATCAGTTTAGGAACTGACTTGGTTGGCTCTAATGGTCTACGGCAGGGGTTCTTAAACTTTTTCAGAATGGGACCCAAATTAGAAATTGTGTGTTTTCCTGGGACCCAAGCGTAGGAAAATATGCAACTATACATAAATATAGGTACATTTCATTGCCCTTATGCATAAAACAAATGCAATATAGACAAAAACAAAAGATGAAATATCCATATAAATATACATTAATGTTTATTTTCCCCCATTAAAAACACTCTTACAGATCTGTCTAGGTTGGACCTGTTGCTGCTAAAATACAAGAAATAATTTATTCTAAACTGGAATAAACAGATTGATCACATCACACAGATGTAGACCAACAAGGATGTCTATATTCTGGGCTCTGTTTTAGACAGTACAACACTGAGGTCATGCTCAGCCTTAAAAAAAATTCTCTACTTGTTTTTTAAGTACGTCAGAGTTGAGAACCCTGACTCACATCGGTATGTGGTGCCAAACTGGATCAGAACATCTACTGCTTTCTCAGTCAGGCAGGAGACCGCTTCCTGCAAGGTCGGATTGGTGTTTGGTGTATTGGTGTTTCATGACGATTGAGCTCAGTCAGAACTTGTTGCTAGCATGAGTCCATTTGATGACAGCGGTAGTGATGGCGAGTGGGAATGACAAGTCAGCGGCAGAAAGCGCATCATCTTCTGCTGAACCACAGCGCTGCATTGTGTGTGTCGCGGAGTGATCTTCAAGAAAACTGCAGAAAAAAAGATCTGGTAAACCACGAAGCACACAGGCATCTCCCTCTCATACTTGCGCAGCTGCCAAACTGAGCAGAGAGCGCAGATGCACTTGGCCAAATCAATTTCAGTAATTAATGAAATAATTATACATTTCCTCTGACACATCACAACCCACCGTTAACATGTCCGCGACCGACCCATACTTTAAGAACGGCTGGTCTACGGTAGTGTTGCACGGTATACCGAAACGTTTATACATTTTCGATAGTAGAACATGAAAAAGGATTTAGTGCTAGAATGTGTTACTTTCGGGCCTCCCGGGTGGCGCAGTGGTCTAGGGCACTGCATCGCAGTGCTAACTGCGCCACCAGAGTCTCTGGGTTCCCCCAGGCTCTGTCGCAGCCGGCCGCGACCGGGAGGTCCGTGGGGCGACGCACAATTGGGCTAGCGTCGTCCGGGTTGGGGAGGGTTTGGCCGGTAGGGATTTCCTTGTCTCATCGCGCTCCAGCGACTCCTGTGGCGGGCTGGGCGCAGTGCACGCTAACCAAGGGGGCCAGGTGCACGGTGTTTCCTCTGACACATTGGTGCGGCTGGCTTCCGGGTTGGAGGCGCGCTGTGTTAAAGAAGCAGTGCGGCTTGGTTGGGTTGGTTGGGCCTCGGAGGACGCATGGCTTTTGACCTTCGTCTCTCCCGAGCCCGTACGGGAGTTGTAGCGATGAGACAAGATAGTAATTACTAGCGATTGGATACCACGAAAATTGGGGAGAAAAGGGGATAAAAATGTTAAAAAATAAAAAAACAATGTGTTACTTTCGGTACTTCTGTAAAATGTGTCTCACGGATCAAGTCTGTCTGGCTGGCTGGATAACTGACCGAGTGTGTGACTGATAAGCAGAAAGGGTCTGGAGGTGTTTTACACTAACTCACCATCATCAATGATCCAGTCATCGTCCTGCCTCTGTAACAGTTTAACTTTAGTCCGTCCCCTCGCCCCGACCCGAGCGCGAACCAGGGACCCTCTGTAAACATCAACAACTGACTCCCACGAAGCATCGTTACCCATCGCTCCACAAAAGCCACGGCCCTTGCAGAGCAAGGGGAACCACTACTTCTAGGTTTCAGAGCAAGTGACGTAACCGACTGAAAGGCTGCTAGCTCGCACCACCGCTAACTAACTAGCCATTTCACATCCGTTACACCTCTCTCACCATCCGAGAGTTCCTCGTCCGCCTCGTCATACACACTGGTCAAATCCGCCACCTAGACAGCACACACATCAAAACAAGGCTATAACACACACTAGACAACTTGTTCACTAAACACACAGATTAAAAGGGGGCGAAACTGTTAACACTCCTGTCAGAACAGGGCTTGGACAACGAACACACATGACTCTCACCTCGTATTTGACCTTCTCTCCCTTGGCTCTCTTGAGCTGCCAGACCACAGTCATTCCCTGAAAGCACGTTCAGGGCAGGCAAGTGACTATCTGCTTTTAGCAACGCGGGTGTATTTACATACACTAGCGTTACTTCCTATTGTATTGGGTTGCACAAGAACAGTCTGTGGGAAGCCAGAAGTTAAATAAAATGAAAATAAATAAAACAATCCGTTGGTCATTATGACCAAGATGGCGTAGCAGTGTAGACGTCTTTGTCCTGTCGTGTCCCGTGTCCCTTGTATATATCTTTTTACATATTTTTCTTCGCATATCTTTTAAAAATACTTTCTTAAACCTCAACTTCTAAATACTCTCCTGCAACCCGCCTCACCCAATGTGGCGTGGATCTGCTTTTTTCTAAAGTATTTCTATTTACTTCTGATCTGGAATCCATCTACTGAAGATAGCCAGCTAACTGCCTACCAGCTATCAGTTAGCAAACCATTGCTAGCGGTCATCAGCTAACCTTTAGCTCGGAAAGCTCTTGCTAGTTTGAACAACGTGACTAAAACCAGAGCATAACGGACCTATTTCTCTCCATATCCCCGGATTCCTACCGCAAACTCTCAACATTTTCATCTGGATCTTCGCAACTAGCTAACCACAATCCCGGGTGACCACTCCTGGCTAGCCTTTCCATCCCGGAGCAAGCACCAATTAGCCTGAAGCTAGCCCCGCTAGGGCTCCTCCTAATCTGCCCGAGGACTCCAACAGGCCCCTCAGGCGTGACGCCCGCTGAAGGCCCATTCTGCTAACCTACTAGGCCTGTTAGCTACCTAGAGCTACCTGGAACCCTACTAATTCCACGACTGGTCTATCGACGTCACCGCACGAAGAGGCAAAAACAGACTTCCCCCCCCATCGCGACGTCCCCCAAAGGCTAACTTGCCTGCCCCGGTCTGCTAACTGCTAGCTTATCTTGCAGCTAGCGCAGCCAGGAAGCTAGCACCAGTTAGCAAACACAATTCTACAATTCACAACCTCTCTTTCGCCATCGCTATCCGGCTTGGATTCTATGTCGACACGACCACGTCTGGTTTGCAGACGTGCCCTCAACCGGTGCCCTCAACCGGCCTCCGTCTGAGCAGACCCCCTCCGTCTGAGCAGACCACCCCCCCGGGCTACTAACTTTAAACGCGTGTTAGCTTAGTGGAGGCCTCACTGCTCCATCTACGGCTGCCCCCTGGACACTATGATCACTTGGCTACATAGCTGATGCCTGCTTGACTGTCCATTAATTCACGGTACTCCATTCTGTTTATTTGTGTTTTATCTGTCGGCTCTGTGCCTTAACTCAGGATCTGTGTGTAGTTAATCCGACCCTCTCTGCCCAGTCGTCGCCATTTTTACCTTCTGTTGCTGTGTTAGCTGACTAGCTGCTCTTATCTCACCTGCTGTTTTAGCTAGCTCTCCCAATCATGACCTGCAATCACTTTATGCCTTATTGTATGTCTCTCTCAAATATCAATATGCCTTGCATACTGTTGTTCAGGCTAATTATCATTGTTTTGGTTTGCAATGGACCCCGTAGTTCTACTCTCCGTACCTCTGATACCTCCTTTGTCCCACCCCCCACACATGCGGTGACCTCACCCATTGAGACCAGCATGTCCAGAGATACAACCTCTCTTATCATCACCCAGTGCCTGGGCTTGCCTCCGCTGTACCCGTGCCCCACCATACCCTGGTCTGCACATTATGCCCAGAATCTATTCTACCACGCCCATAAATCTGCTCCTTTTATTCCTTGTCCCCAACGCTCTAGGCGACCAGTTTTGATAGCCTTTCGCCGCACCCTCATCCTACTACTCCTCTGTTCCTCGGGTGATGTGGAGGTAAACCCAGGCCCTGCATGTACCCAGTCACCCTCATTTGTTGACTTCTGTGATCGAAAAAGCCTTGGCCTCATGCATGTCAACATCAGAAGCCTCCTCCCTAAGTTTGCCTTACTCACCGCTTTAGCACACTCTGCCAACCCTGATGTCCTTGCCGTGTCTGAATCCTGGCTTAGGAAGGCCACCAAAAATTCGGAGATTTCCATACCCAACTATAACACTTTCCGTCAAGATAGAACTGCCAAAGGGGGAGGAGTTGCAATCTACTGCAGAGATAGCCTGCAAAGTTCTGTCATACTTTCCAAGTCTATGCCCAAACAGTTCGAATTTCTAATTTTAAAAATTAATCTCTCCAGAAATAAGTCTCTCACTGTTGCCGCCTGCTACCGACCCCCCTCAGCTCCCAGCTGTGCCCTGGACACCATCTGTGAATTGATCGCTCCCCATCTAGCTTCAGAGTTTGTTCTGTTAGGTGACCTAAACTGGGATATGCTTAACACCCCGGCAGTCCTACAATCTAAGCTTGATGCCCTCAATCTCACACAAATCATCAAGGAACCCACCAGGTACAACCCTAAATCCGTAAACATGGGCACCCTAATAGACATTATCCTGACCAACTTGCCCTCCAAATACACCTCTGCTGTCTTCAATCAAGATCTCAGCGATCACTGCCTCATTGCCTGTATCCGCCACGGGTCCACGGTCAAACGACCACCCCTCATCACTGTCAAACGCTCCCTGAAACACTTCTGCGAGCAGGCCTTTCTAATCGACCTGGCCCGGGTACCCTGGAAGGATATTGACCTCATCCCGTCAGTTGAGGATGCCTGGTCATTCTTTAAAAGTTACTTCCTCACCATATTAGACAAGCATGCTCCGTTCAAAAAATGCAGAACCAAGAACAGATATAGCCCTTGGTTCACTCCAGACCTGACTGCCCTCGACCAGCACAAAAACATCCTGTGACGAACTGCAATAGCATCGAAGAGCCCCCGCGATATGCAACTGTTCAGGGAAGTCAGGAACCAATACACGCAGTCAGTCAGGAAAGCAAAGGCCAGCTTTTTCAAGCAGAAATTTGCATCCTGTAGCTTTAACTCCAAAAAGTTCTGGGATACTGTAAAGTCCATGGAAAACAAGAGCACCTCCTCCCAGCTGCCCACTGCACTGAGGCTAGATAACACGGTCACCACTGATAAGTCCGTGATAATCGAAAACTTCAACAAACATTTCTCAATGGCTGGCCATGCCTTCCACCTGGCGACTCCAACCTTGGCCAACAGCCCCGCCCCCCCCGCTGCTACTCGCCCAAGCCTCCCCAGCTTCTCCTTTACCCATATCCAGATAGCAGATGTTCTGAAAGAGCTGGAAAACCTGGACCCATACAAATCAGCTGGGCTTGACAATCTGGACCCCCTATTTCTGAAACTGTCCGCCGCCATTGTCGCACCCCCTATTACCAGCCTGTTCAACCTCTCCTTCGTATCATCTGAGATCCCCAAGGATTGGAAAGCTGCCGCTGTCATCCCCCTCTTCAAAGGGGGAGACACCCTGGACCCAAACTGTTACAGACCTATATCCATCCTGCCCTGCCTAGCTAAGGTCTTCGAAAGCCAAGTCAACAAACAGATTACTGACCATCTGGAATCCCACCGTACCTTCTCCGCTGTGCAATCCGGTTTCCGAGCCGGTCACGGGTGCACCTCAGCCACGCTCAAGGTACTAAACGATATCATAACCGCCATCGATAAAAGACATTACTGTGCAGCCGTCTTCATCGACCTGGCCAAGGCTTTCGACTCTGTCAATCACCATATTCTTATCGGCAGACTCAATAGCCTCGGTTTTTCTAATGACTGCCTTGCCTGGTTCACCAACTACTTTGCAGACAGAGTTCAGTGTGTCAAATCGGAGGGCATGTTGTCCGGTCCTCTGGCAGTCTCTATGGGGGTACCACAGGGTTCAATTCTCGGGCCGACTCTTTTCTCTGTATACATCAATGATGTTGCTCTTGCTGCGGGCGATTCCCTGATCCACCTCTACGCAGACGACACCATTCTGTATACTTCCGGCCCTTCCCTGGACACTGTGCTATCTAACCTCCAAACGAGCTTCAATGCCATACAACACTCCTTCCGTGGCCTCCAACTGCTCTTAAACGCTAGTAAAACCAAATGCATGCTTTTCAACCGTTCGCTGCCTGCACCCGCACGCCCGACTAGCATCACCACCCTGGACGGTTCCGACCTAGAATATGTGGACATCTATAAGTACCTAGGTGTCTGGCTAGACTGCAAACTCTCCTTCCAGACTCATATCAAACATCTCCAATCCAAAATCAAATCTAGAGTCGGCTTTCTATTCCGGAACAAAGCCTCCTTCACTCACGCCGCCAAACTTACCCTAGTAAAACTGACTATCCTACCGATCCTCGACTTCGGCGATGTCATCTACAAAATAGCTTCCAATACTCTACTCAGCAAACTGGATGCAGTTTATCACAGTGCCATCCGTTTTGTTACTAAAGCACCTTATACGACCCACCACTGCGACCTGTATGCCCTAGTCGGCTGGCCCTCGCTACATGTTCGTCGTCAGACCCACTGGCTCCAGGTCATCTACAAGGCTATGCTAGGTAAAGTGCCGCCTTATCTCAGTTCACTGGTCACGATGGCTACACCCACCCGTAGCACGCGCTCCAGCAGGTGTATCTCACTGATCATCCCTAAAGCCAAAACCTCATTTGGACGCCTTTCCTTCCAGTTCTCTGCTGCCTGCGACTGGAACGAATTGCAAAAATCTCTGAAGTTGGAGACTTTTATCTCCCTCAACAACTTTAAAAATCTGCTATCCGAGCAGCTAACCGATCGCTGCAGCTGTACATAGTCCATCTGTAAACTACCCACCCAATTTACCTACCTCACCCCCATACTGCTTTTATTTATTTACTTTTCTGCTCTTTTGCACACCAGTATCTCTTCTTGCACATGATCATCTGATGATTTATCACTCCAGTGTTAATCTGCTAAATTGTAATTATTTGATTTATTGCCTACCTCATGCCTTTTGCACACATTGTATATAGATTCTCTTTTTTCTACCATGTTATTGACTTGTTTATTGTTTACTCCATTTGTAACTCTGTGTTGTTGTCTGTTCACACTGCTATGCTTTATCTTGGCCAGGTCGCAGTTGCAAATGAGAACTTGTTCTCAACTAGCCTACCTGGTTAAATAAAGGTGAAATAAAAAAAATAAAAAAAATGACAGGAGAATTTGAGACAATATCTAAAGTAACATATTATACTGAACAAAAATATAAAACGCAACATGTAAAGTGTTGGTCCCATGTTTCATGAGCTGAAATAAAAAGATCCCAGAAATGTTCAATACTCACAAAAACCTTCTCTCTCCAACTTTGTGCAGAAATCTGTTTACATACCTGTTAGTTAGCATTTCTACTTTGCCAAGATAATCCATCCACCTGACAGGTGTGGCATAACAAGAAGTTGATTAAACAGCCTGATCATTACACAGGTGCACCTTGTGCTAGGGACAATACAAGGCCACTCCAAAATGTGCAGTTTTGTCAAACAACACAATGCCACAGATGTCTCAAGTTGAGGGAGCGTGCAATTGGCATGCTGACTGCAGGAATGTCCACCAGAGCTGTTGGAAGAATGTAATGTTAATTTCTCTACCATAAGCCACCACCAATGTCATTTTAGAGAATATGGCAGTACATCCAACCGGCCTTACAACCACAGCCATGTGTAACCACCAGCCCAGGACCTCCGCATCAGACTTCTTCACCTGCAGGATCGTCTGAGACCAGCCACTCTGACAGCTGATGAAACCAAGGAATATTTCAGTCCATAATAAAGCCCTTTTGTGGGGAAAAACAAATTTAATTGGCTGGGCCTGGAACCCCAGTGGATGGGCCTATGCCCTCCCAGACCCACGCCCCTGCCCAGTCATGTGAAATCCAAATTAGGGCCTAATGAATTTATTTCAATTAACTGATTTCCTTATATGAACTGTAACTCAGTAAAATCATTGTGTTTATATTTTTGTTCAGTATATTAAAGAGACTTTCCAAACGTGGGTCTGTTGTAAGCAGAGGAAGTTTGGAAAGTGTTTAAAAATACATTTATTTAGATATTGTCTCAAATTCACCCTGTCATAACGACCAACCGTCATGCCCACTGGCACAGTAAGTTGAAAAGGAACTTGGGGAGGCTCCAAGATGGCAGCTTGAACGCCCGCTTCCTACCGAGCTCTGCATACCAACTTTTGAAAGATAGTGAAAAGTGTATTATTTTGGACTACCAAACTAATATTTGCTTGCTAAAAACACCAGGTCATTGATGGTTTAAGATGATATTTTCCAAAATGTCACAGCGCGCTGACAGAAAGAGAAATCTTTTGGCTAACTCCTCAGCTAGCAATGCTCAGGCTTCATCCAATGTCGTTACACAGGAGGCAAATGCTTTGATTGACAACTGCACAACTATACTGGTCTGACAGACTCTATGACACTTAAAGTGTCAGACGAGGATTTTCCTTCTTTGCCTATAACCCCAAGCAAACCTCCAGCTTCCAAGAAAGGCATGTCTGGAACTGGGCCCAGATGTCACTGCGAATAATTTTGTTATTGCCACTCTTCAATGCAAGTTGCGATGCGTTAGAGAAAATGGTTGGCGACAACTCATGAAAATCGAGGGCTTAAAAAAAAAAAGTTGAAATGGAACTTCTGACTTCCTGTTTCGGTGTAGCCCAATTACAATACAAGCAACGCTAATGTTTGTAAACACACCCGCGTTGCTAAAAGTAGCTAGCGACAGACCACTTTCTAAAATGTCAACATCACAGAGTAGCTAGCCAGCTAACGGTGGGTAATTATTCATATTACGAACATTCAGTGTAAATGTAATGTAACTAAATCTAGTAATTCTGGAAAAGCTAGCTAACGTTAACTGGCTAATAGTTTCTTTGTTGTTGGTGAGAGCTACTGTCACGTTAGCTGACAACATGAGCTTGCTGGCTAAGCAGTATTTGCATGTTCACTCTTGTCTAGCTCGCTAACATGCTTGTTTGTTTACAGTAACTTTCCGTCCAGACTCACTACCGCCTGGATTGTCCTTCTCTGTGTTAGAAGCCGGAGCCATTGCTATTTATTGACAACCTTCATCTCTCTGTTGGTACACAGCTCAACACAACAGAAGTTTCCGCGACAAATATTCTTCCCTGTGAAAGTCATTTCCAGGAAATGACGCAGAATGAAAGCAGCCAATCGCTGGTGTTTTCGAAGCTAGTCCAGGGAGGAAGAGGCAAAGCGAGAGGATTTACTCCGCTCGAAATCTGTCCACGAAAATAAAACCACTAATTGAAGAGTTGTATGGAGGACAATGAGAGTGTAGAATTTGGTCAACAAAAAATGTAATTGCTACGTGATGTTTATTTGATCGAATAGAAGTTCCGTAATGGTTAGGTTGTTAAGAATGCACTGATATAAGTGGACTCACCTGGCATTTTGGCAATTAAAAACAATAGGACTTTAAATCGGAGTTCTGCCTGTTGTTCACACGCATATCTGCCCTCTCATTGGCTAGAGTGATCCCATCTTGTCTCGCCTCTCCCGTCTGGCTTCCATCTTTGAGAACATGTATTTCCATTGTTTAAGCGGTCTCTTTTCAATATATAATCTTTGGCCTGGCGCTTGGTATAACAATGTGTGTGGTCCAATGTCCGCTTGATGGCAATGTTGTTTCATCGTCGATGTAGGCTAGTACGGTAGGCCTACACTGTAGGTTACAACCTAGTTAACCTTGAATGCAATTTAAAATGTATGCATCACTTTATTGGTCTGGACTGTAAGGAAGGTTGGTGATGGTGAGTTAAAGTTTGTTTATTGCTTGCTTGTTCCATCATCAAGAACACTCGTGCTCTCGGCCACATGATGCCAATAAACACACCATCCTCTCTCTCTCAATTAAATTCAAGGGGCTTTATTGGCATGGGAAACATATGTTAACATTGGCAAAGCAAGTGAGGTAGATAATATACAAAAGTGAAATAAACAATAAAAATTAACAGTAAACATTACACATACAGAAGTTTCAAAATAATAAAGACATTACAAATGTAATATTATGTATATAGACAGTCTTGTGTCTCTCTCTCGCTCTCTGTCTCCCTCACTCACTCGTATCTCCCACCTCTCTTTTGACAAGTTAGGGAACATTTCTCTGAAGAGAGGCGAGGCCTATTTACAGATGCTTTGACAGCAGAAAGTGTCGCCTTTTTATCACAATGAAGCTTGTTTCCATGGTGACCCTGGCGGGACTCTGTGCGCGCACAAAAGATTCCCCTGTCCCAGATTTGGAGGATGAAAGCGCGCTCGGGCTTGTGGGACACGCAGACGCATATTGGCACTGTGGTTCTACAATGCGTTCAAACATCAGTCCTACAAAAGATCCATTGTAGCCCATGCAAGTGCAGGTCTCTACTGTTCAGTTTTGTTCTTGTTTTTGGATTATTGAAGGAATTAACACAGACAACGTTGTCAACGTGTGATAGGCCTAGGCATATTCTTTAGAACAGAGTCCAGGTTCAGGATGACATTTCCTGTGCATTTGAGCTTTAGAAAATAATAACCTATAGCCAGTGGTGTAAAGTACTTAAGTAAATATTTTAAAGTACTACTTTAGTCGTTTTTTGGGGGTATCTGTATTTTACTTTACTATTTATATTTTTGACAACTTTTTCTTTTACTTCACTACATTCCTAATGAAAATAATGTACTTTTTACTCGATACATTTTGCCTGACACCCAAAAGTACTCGTTACATTTTGAATGCTTAGCATGACAGGAAAAGGACCAATTGATGCACCTATTAAGACACATCCCTTGTCATCCCTATTGCCTCTGATCTGGCAGACTCACTAAACAGAGAACATCCCTGGTCATCCCTATTGCCTCTGATCTGGCAGACTCACTAAACAGAGAACATCCCTGGTCATCCCTATTGCCTCTGATCTGGCAGACTCACTAAACAGAGAACATCCCTGGTCATCCTTACTGCCTCTGATCTGGCAGACTCACTAAACAGAGAACATCCCTGGTCATCCTTACTGCCTCTGATCTGGCAGACTCACTAAACAGAGAACATCCCTTGTCATCCCTACTGCCTCTGATCTGGCAGACTCACTAAACAGAGAACATCCCTTGTCATCCCTACTGCCTCTGATCTGGCAGACTCACTAAACAGAGAACATCCCTTGTCATCCCTACTGCCTCTGATCTGGCGGACTCACTAAACAGAGAACATCCCTGGTCATCCCTACTGCCTCTGATCTGGCGGACTCACTAAACAGAGAACATCCCTGGTCATCTCTACTGCCTCTGATCTGGCAGACTCACTAAACAGAGAACATCCCTGGTCATCTCTACTGCCTCTGATCTGGTGGACTCACTAAACAGAGAACATCCCTGGTCATCCCTACTGCCTCTGATCTGGTGGACTCACTAAACAGAGAACATCCCTGGTCATCTCTACTGCCTCTGATCTGGTGGACTCACTAAACAGAGAACATCCCTGGTCATCCCTACTGCCTCTGATCTGGCAGACTCACTAAACAGAGAACATCCCTGGTCATCCCTATTGCCTCTGATCTGGCAGACTCACTAAACAGAGAACATCCCTGGTCATCCCTATTGCCTCTGATCTGGCAGACTCACTAAACACATGTGCTTCGTTTGTAAATTATGTCTTGAGTGTTGGTGTGCCCCTGGCCATCCAAAAATAAAATTAAAATAAAATGGTGCCGTCTGGTTTGCTTAATATAAGGAATTTTAAATAATATATCATTTAACATTTGTACTTAATTATAAACTGGGTGGTTTGAGCCATGAATGATGATTGGCTAAAAGCTGTGGTATATCAGACCATATACCACAGTATGACAAAACATGTATTTTTACTGCTCTTATTATGTTAGTAACCAGTTCATAATAACAATAAGGCATCTCACGGTTTGGTGGTATATGGCCAATATACCATGGCTAAGGGCTGTGCCCAGGCACTCCGCATTGCGATGTGCTTTAGAACAGCCCTTGGCCATGGTATATTGGTCATATACCACACCCCCTCGGGCCTTATTGCTTAAGTATATTTGAGCAATTACATTTACCTTTGATACTTAAGCATATTTAATACCAAATACTTTTAGACTTTTACTCAAGAAGTAATTTACTGGGTGACTTTCACTTTTACTTGAGTAATCCTCTATGAAGGTATATTTACTTTAACTCAAGTATGACAATTGGCTACTTTTTCCACCACTGCCTATAGCACACTCTATCTGCTATAAAGCATCAACTTTGGGTACACAGTGTTGTGCCTTCAGTGTTCTGCAATGAATTCTTGAACTAGGCTAGACTGAGAGGCAACGTATGGTCAGAGAGCCGATGTGTGACATATCTGGATATTTAGGGCGTGAGAGTATTTGTTTTAAAGATATTCAGGGTATGCTAATTTTGTTTCAAGATACCAAATGTGGCCACAACATTAGTAACCTGGACACATAACTAGCTACTCGTTCATTTAGCCCACTTGGCCACAGAACAAGATCCACTAATTGGACATGCCTGTAGTTGGTGAACCATGTGCCCGCTGTCCCTCGGTGTGGCGGGTCACGCATGTGTGTTTGCTCATGCATGCATGTCCGACCCAGGCGGGCGTTTTTTAAAAACGAACGTGCACGCCTCACTCGGCTACACTCGTGCGCTGAGTGTCTGCCTCGGTGCCTGTTGGTGACGGTTGGAACGAGTTGGAACGAGGGAAGGGAAAAGCCAAGACCGTTTTTATACAGTTAACGTTTTGACGGACAAATACGCGTCTCTAATCATGGTGGGGCGGACAAGCAATGGAACGCAAGATTACGCAGGTGCTTCTGGTGCGCCCGGACGCAGGAGAGGAGCAGACACGGTAAATCAGCCAACCAACAATAGTATACTTGTAACCTCTACCTGTACTATGGCCTCAGCCAAGATGTCTGGACCTTTATGGCACAGGACATAGTGGAATTGGGCTATCCTTTAATTGTGGTTGCTGGTTCAAGCCTTTAGATGTCAGTCATGTAATAAATGAAGTAGACCTATCAAGTAGGCCTACTTTTTCCCAGATTACTTTTGTGGCTGTAGTAAGGTAGCGGCTGTAGTCTCTGGCTGTAGAAAGGTAGTGGCTGTGGCTGTAGTCTCTCTATGACTATGCAACAGTGTCCTTTATGTTCTTGTAGAGGTATTTAAAGAAAGATAGATGTAGAGTCAGAGAGACTCTTATATAAAGTGGTTAAAAGTGATACAAAAAATGAAGTGAGAGAATGTTCCAGGGGAGAGAGAAGTAAAGATAGAAAGAGGAGAGACAAGTAAAGATGGAGAGAGAAGTAAAGATAGAAAGAGGAGAGAGATGGAAAGAGAGGAGAGAGAGGTAAAGATGGAGAGATGGAGAGAAATGTAAATATACAGTGAATTCGGAAAGTATTCAGACCCCTTTCCTCTTCCACATTTTGTTACCTTACAGCCTTATTCTAAAATGGATTACATTTTTTAAAATCCTCAACAATCTACACACACTACCCCATAATGACAAAGTGAAAAACAGTTTTTTAGACATTTTTGCAAATGTCTTAAAAATAATAATAATAAAAAAACAGAAATACCTTATTTACATAAGTATTCAGACCGTTTGCTATGAGACTCCAAATTGAGCTCAGGTGCATCCTGTTTCCATTGATCATCCTTGAGATGTTTCTACAACTTGATTGGAGTCCACCTGTGGTAAATTCAATTGATTGGACGTGATTTGGAAAGGCACACACCTGTCTATATAAGGTCCCACAGTTGACAGTGCATGTCAGAGCAAAAACCAAGCCATGAATTGTCCGTAGAGCTCCGAGACAGGATTGTGTTGAGACACGGATCTGGGGAAGGGTACCAAAACATTTCTGCAGCATTGATGGTCCCCAAGAACACAGTGGCCTCCATCATTCTTAAATGGAGGAAGTTTGGAACCACCAAGACTCTTCCTAGAGCTGGCCACCCAGCCAAACTGAGCAATTGTGGGAGAAGAGCCTTGGTCAGAGAGGTGACCAAGAACCCGATGGTTACTCTAATAGAGCTCTAGAGTTCCTCTGTGGAGATGGGAGAACCTTCCAGAAGGACAACCATTTCTGCAGCACTCCACCAATCAGGCCTTTATGGTAGAGTCGCAAGACGGAAGCCACTCCTCAGTAATAGGCACATGACATCTCGCTTGGAGTTCGCCAAAAGTACCTAAAGGACTGTCAGACCACAAAAAACAAGAATCTCTTTTCTTATGAAACCAAGATTGAACTCTTTGGCCTGAATTCCAAGCGTCACATCTGGAGGAAACCTGGCACCATCCCTACGGTGAAGAATGGTGGTGGCAGCATCATGCTGTGGGGATGTTTTTCAGCCTCAGGAACTGGGAGACTAGTCAGGATTGAGGGAAAGATCAACAGAGCAAAGTACAGGGAGATCCTTGATGAAAGCCTGCTCCGGAGCGCTCAGGACCTCAGACTGGGGCGAAGGTTCACCTTCCAACAAGACAACAACCCAAAGCACACAGTCAAGACAATGCAGGAGTGGCTTCAGGACAAGCCTTTGATTGTCCTTGAGTTGCCCAGCCAGAGCCTGGACTTGAACCCAATCGAACATCTCTGGAAAGACCTGAAAATAACTGTACAGCAATGCTCCCCATCCAACCTGACAGAGCTTGAGAGGATCTGCAGAGAAGAATGGGAGAAACTCCCCAAATACAGGTGTGCCAAACTTGTAGCGTCATAAACAAGAAGACTCAAGGCTCTAATCACTACCAAAGGTGCTTCAACAAAGTAAAGGGTCTGAATACTTATGTAAATGTGATATTTCAGTTCTTTATTTTTTATACATTTGCTAAAAATTCTAAAAACCTGTTTTTGCATTGTCATTATGGGGCATTGTGTGTAGATTGTTGAGGGGGGGAAAACAATTTAATCCACTTTAGAATAAGGCTGTAACGTAACAAAACGAGGATAAAGTGGTCTGAAAACTTTCTGAATGCACTGGAGAGAGAAGTATAGATAGAAAGTTTGAGAGAGGGGAAAGAAATGTAAAGATTGAGAGAGGGGAAAGAAATGTAAAGGTAGAAAGATTGAGAGTGGGGAGAGAAATGTAACGTTAGAAAGATTGAGAGAGGGGAGAGAAATATAAAGTTCAGAAAGATTCACTTCCATGTTCCTGCTAGTTCATAGGAATAAAATAAGGTTAAAGCTCTCTCTAGGTTCCTTCTCTGTACTGTATATCATTGCAATTCAGTAGGAAACAGTATACTGTTCCGGTATATTCTTAAACGGTCTCCTCTCCTCCCCCCTCCCCCTTGTTTTCTCTCATAACACCTGATCCCCAAAAGCACTGGATAGGTATCTACTACTATAACAGCCTCCTGCTTTCACCTATCCTGATGTGGTCAAGGAGGAAAGGTGGCAAGAAACTGGAGCTGATTAAGACTGTTGGGACACAGCACAGGGAGGAACCATTCCAACCTTTGAACACATAGTAGTGTCTCAATAGTCTACTCTAAAGAGGGCTTCCTTCATTTGCACTGATGTGAAAGAACTGGGTATATAAAAGCAACCTCCTTAGTGTGCATGTATGTGCCATGATTACCTTCACCTATAGTGTGTTTTCGGAGGATAGGAGAGAGGAGCTATTGTACACTATTGACATATAGCCTCCTAGACACTAATACTCACTGCCATCCTTCACTGATGGTCCTAGCCAGCTCAGCCAATCCGTATCACTGATGCAAATGAGACAGTGGGAGCTGTGCACTGATTGGAGCTCTCTCTCTCCCCTTTGTCATCGCCATGGCAAGAATTTGGAGACGCTTGGCTGCTGGTCTGTGAGCGAGGGATCACTCTGCCAAAGGGAGGAGAGAGGGAGGGAAGAGGTAGAGTATAGGGAGGGAGAGAGGAGAGAGAGTAGGGCAGAGTGGGCGGGGATACAGGGGGAAGTGAAGAGAGGGGAAAGAGGCCGAGAGAGGAAGAGAGAGAGGGAGGTAGAGAGAGAGAGATTGGGTGAGAGAGAGAAATAGAGAGAGGCATCATCTCACTGATGCTGAGTCACAGACAAGGGGTGCAGCCGCTGTATCCCATGAGCCTTTAGGGGAAACATGGAGGAGCTCGAGCACACCTGCCCCCAGCTGGTCACGGTAGGGTCTGTGTGTGTGGAGGGGAGGGGGGCTAGCTCGTCTCCTTGTTGTTATGAAACAGATCCACTGTCTGTGGGTGCCTTTGGGGGATGTTCTGAATGCTGAGTGGACTGTGTGTTTCTGTGTGTTGGGGGAGGGTGGGGGGATGGGTGTGTTTCTCAGTATTGGCAGGGGTACGTGTGTATAAGCAGTCTAGCATAGATCTCCTGACATGGACACAAAAGCTCAAGAAAACAGGGGTGATGCCAGCCCCATTCAGTCTCTCGCTCTCTCGCTCCCTTTCTCTCGTCTGTTCGCATCTCTCCCTTTTATTCTTTGTGCCTCTCTCCTGCTCTTCTTCATCTCCCCCCTCTGCCTCTGTCTCTCTCTCTCTCTTTACTCCATCACAGTGTTGTTGTTTTCTTAGTTAATCCTTCTTACTCTACACGTTCTCTGCTTATCCTTCTTACTCTACACGTTCTCTGCTTATGCCACTGTAAGGGTGTAGTAAGCATGCTCGCTGCGGTCACTCTGATTGGCCGATCGACCGAGGCATCCGCCTGCCCTTTGTCCGCTCTGGGCTCCTCCCTGATTTCACCTTGCAGTGGATTGTGGGAGAAAAGTTACCTAAGTGCGTCCTCCTCACTGTTCCGTTCTCCCCATCTGTTGCCATGGGGATGGGAGCTCACACGGGAGCTCTCTCTACCTCCTCTTTGTTCTATCTCATCCCTTATCCAGATGGAATACGTAGAGGTGGAATTACCTTCATATATCTTGTGTTATGGGAGTGGATCTATGATGTCATTGGGGATGTCACTGGGAAAGTCATGCATGTTACTCTTTGTCTCCCGCTCTAGAGAATGAGAGCCAGAGAGATGTCAACAATGTAAACATATCTTTCTCATGCCAATACAGCCCTTTGAATTGAATTTAATTGAGAGAGATGGAGAGAGAGATATAGAGCGATGGAGTTCCATTTTAGCCAGACGTAAATCAATACCACTGAGTGCTGCTTGTGCCATCACCATGTAATCGATAGTTGTGATAGAGAATAGATAATAGTCCTGATCAATAATCTAATGGACATTACTAAGCCAGAGAGAGGGGATAGCAATCAAGAAGGGGACATGAGTGTCATTCAACTTTTTTTTTAAATCTCCTCCATCTCTCGCTTTCTCTGTGTCTCCCGCTCCTCTCTCCGTCCCCCTTTCAAATTCTATTGGATTCTTTCTGCCTCTTTTGCTTTTCAGGTTAATCTTTCCTCTCCCTTCTTTTCTTCTGCTCTTTGCCACTCTTTTCATCTGTCACGTTGTTCCTCTGTAAATCCATACCATTTGTGGTTTGTTGCGAAGAGTAAAATGGTTTTGTAGATGTGAATTTGATGCATGTGCTGTTTTAATATGCTTTTGTAGAGTTAACAATAAAGTTAACGTTATAACGCTGAACCAATAAAGTTAACGTTATAACGCTGAACCAATAAAGTGACTAACAGTTAAATCTCTCTAAATCTCTAAATCTCTTGAACTGAATCAATTCAGTTCAATTCAATTGGCTTTATTGGCATGGGAAACATATATACATTGCCAAAGCAAGTGGAATAGATATACAAAAGTGAAATAAACAATAACAAATTAACAGTAAACATTACACTCACAAAAGTTTCAAAAGAATAAAGACATTTCAAATGTCATATGTCTATATACAGTGTTATAATCATGTGCAAATAGTTAAGGTACAAAAGGGAAAATAAACAAACATAAATCTAGGTTGTATGGGTCTCTCTCTCTCTCAGATGCTGACAGAGCCTGCTATCTTTGCCAAGGACACCAGCTGTGAGTGCCGCGCCCCTCATGAGAAACTCTCCATCGCTCAGGCCCGCAGAGGCACCCCAAGTATACCTCTTCTTCTATTCCCAGCTCCATCACTAGTTTACCACTGTTCCTGCTCTTATCCTCATTCTTCATCCTCTCTTCTTCTGTTCCCAGCTCCATCACTAGTTTACCACTGTTCCTGCTCTTATCCTCATTCTTCATCCTCTCTTCTTCCCGTCCTCAGTGTTTTCACTCATAACCATCTGTTCCTCTTTTCCACATCCTCCTCACATTCACTCACTTTCTCCTCCTCCTCTCTCCTCTCCTCCTCTATGATAGCGGTATATATGTGTTAGATGTAAACTCTGTGTGTGTCCTCTAGATGTTACATCTGTGTGTGTCCTCTTGATGTTAAATCTGTGTGTGTCCTCTAAATGTAAACTCTCTGTGTCCTCTTGATGTTAAATCTGTGTGTGTCCTCTACATGTAAACTCTGTGTGTAAACTCTGTGTGTGTCCTCTACATGTAAACTCTGTGTGTAAACTCTGTGTGTGTCCTCTACATGTAAACTCGGTGTGTAAACTCTGTGTGTGTCCTCTACATGTAAACTCGGTGTGTGTCCTCTACATGTAAACTCGGTGTGTGTCCTCTACATGTAAACTCTGTGTGTAAACTCTGTGTGTGTCCTCTACATGTAAACTCGGTGTGTGTCCTCTACATGTAAACTCGGTGTGTGTCCTCTACATGTAAACTCTGTGTGTAAACTCTCTGTGTGTCCTCTAAATGTAAACTCTCTGTGTGTCCTCTAGATGTAAACTCTGTGTGTGTTCTCTACATGTAAACTCTGTGTGTGTCCTCTACATGTAAACTCTGTGTGTGTTCTCTACATGTAAACTCTGTGTGTAAACTCTGTGTGTGTTCTCTAGATGTAAACTCTCTGTGTGTCCTCTAGATGTGAACTCTCGGTGTGTCCTCTAAATGTAAACTCTATGTGTTCTCTACATTAAACTCTGTGTGTGTCCTCTAGATGTAAACTCTCTGTGTGTGTCCTCTACATGTAAACTCTCTGTGTGTCCTCTAGATGTAAACTCTCTGTGTGTCCTCTAGATGTAAACTCTCTGTGTGTCCTCTAGATGTAAACTCTCTGTGTGTCCTCTAGATGTAAACTCTGTGTGTGTTCTCTACATGTAAACTCTGTGTGTGTTCTCTACATGTAAACTCTGTGTGTGTTCTCTAGATGTAAACTCTCTGTGTGTCCTCTAGATGTAAACTCTGTGTGTAAACTCTGTGTGTGTCCTCTAGATGTAAACTCTCGGTGTGTCCTCTAAATGTAAACTCTGTGTGTGTTCTCTACATGTAAACTCTGTGTGTGTCCTCTAGATGTAAACTCTCTGTGTGTGTCCTCTACATGTAAACTCTGTGTGTGTCCTCTACATGTAAACTCTCTGTGTGTCCTCTAAATGTAAACTCTCTGTGTGTCCTCTAGATGTAAACTCTGTGTGTAAACTCTCTGTGTGTCCTCTAGATGTAAACTCTCTGTGTGTCCTCTAGATGTAAACTCTCTGTGTGTCCTCTAGATGTAAACTCTCTGTGTGTCCTCTAGATGTAAACTCTCTGTGTGTCCTCTAGATGTAAACTCTCTGTGTGTCCTCTAGATGTAAACTCTCTGTGTGTCCTCTAGATGTAAACTGTGTGTAAACTCTCTGTGTGTCCTCTAGATGTAAACTCTGTGTGTAAACTCTCTGTGTGTCCTCTAGATGTAAACTCTGTGTGTAAACTCTCTGCGTGTCCTCTAGATGTAAACTCTCTGTGTGTCCTCTAGATGTAAACTCTCTGTGTGTCCTCTAGATGTAAACTCTGTGTGTCAACTCTCTGCGTGTCCTCTAGATGTAAACTCTCTGTGTGTCCTCTAGATGTAAACTCTCTGTGTGTCCTCTAGATGTAAACTCTGTGTGTAGACTCTCTGTGTGTCCTCTAGATGTAAACTCTCTGTGTGTCCTCTAGATGTAAACTCTCTGTGTGTCCTCTAGATGTAAACTCTGTGTGTAAACTCTCTGTGTGTCCTCTAGATGTAAACTCTGTGTGTAAACTCTCTGTGTGCCCTCTAGATGTAAACTCTGTGTGTAAACTCTCTGTGTGCCCTCTAGATGTAAACTCTCTGTGTGTGTCCTCTACATGTAAACTCTCTGTGTGTCCTCTAGATGTAAACTCTCTGTGTGTCCTCTAGATGTAAACTCTCTGTGTGTCCTCTAGATGTAAACTCTCTGTGTGTCCTCTAGATGTAAACTCTGTGTGTGTTCTCTACATGTAAACTCTGTGTGTGTTCTCTACATGTAAACTCTGTGTGTGTTCTCTAGATGTAAACTCTCTGTGTGTCCTCTAGATGTAAACTCTGTGTGTAAACTCTGTGTGTGTCCTCTAGATGTAAACTCTCGGTGTGTCCTCTAAATGTAAACTCTGTGTGTGTTCTCTACATGTAAACTCTGTGTGTGTCCTCTAGATGTAAACTCTCTGTGTGTGTCCTCTACATGTAAACTCTGTGTGTGTCCTCTACATGTAAACTCTCTGTGTGTCCTCTAAATGTAAACTCTCTGTGTGTCCTCTAGATGTAAACTCTGTGTGTAAACTCTCTGTGTGTCCTCTAGATGTAAACTCTCTGTGTGTCCTCTAGATGTAAACTCTCTGTGTGTCCTCTAGATGTAAACTCTCTGTGTGTCCTCTAGATGTAAACTCTCTGTGTGTCCTCTAGATGTAAACTCTCTGTGTGTCCTCTAGATGTAAACTCTCTGTGTGTCCTCTAGATGTAAACTGTGTGTAAACTCTCTGTGTGTCCTCTAGATGTAAACTCTGTGTGTAAACTCTCTGTGTGTCCTCTAGATGTAAACTCTGTGTGTAAACTCTCTGCGTGTCCTCTAGATGTAAACTCTCTGTGTGTCCTCTAGATGTAAACTCTCTGTGTGTCCTCTAGATGTAAACTCTGTGTGTCAACTCTCTGCGTGTCCTCTAGATGTAAACTCTCTGTGTGTCCTCTAGATGTAAACTCTCTGTGTGTCCTCTAGATGTAAACTCTGTGTGTAGACTCTCTGTGTGTCCTCTAGATGTAAACTCTCTGTGTGTCCTCTAGATGTAAACTCTCTGTGTGTCCTCTAGATGTAAACTCTGTGTGTAAACTCTCTGTGTGTCCTCTAGATGTAAACTCTGTGTGTAAACTCTCTGTGTGCCCTCTAGATGTAAACTCTGTGTGTAAACTCTCTGTGTGCCCTCTAGATGTAAACTCTGTGTGTAAACTCTCTGTGTGTCCTCTAGATGTAAACTCTGTGTGTAAACTCTCTGTGTGCCCTCTAGATGTAAACTCTGTGTGTAAACTCTCTGTGTGCCCTCTAGATGTAAACTCTCTGTGTGTCCTCTAGATGTAAACTCTGTGTGTAAACTCTCTGTGTGTCCTCTTCAGTGGACCGTCCAGTGCGTGTATATGCAGATGGAATATTTGATCTGTTCCACTCCGGCCATGCCAGAGCCCTGATGCAGGCCAAGAACCTCTTCCCCAATGCATACCTCATAGTGGGAGGTATGTACACACACACATGTAGATATGTACAGACATACATTTATAAACATGTGGATATAATGACTCTTAGCTAAACATATATGTTATTCATACTCTAGGGTTACTGCATACCTTTGTGACTTTGTGTATGTGTGTATGTGTGTGTGTGTGTCAGTGTGCAGTGATGAACTGACCCACAAGTACAAGGGTTTCACGGTGATGACGGAGGATGAGCGGTATGAGGCTCTGAGACACTGTCGCTATGTCGACGAGGTGGTCCGAGACGCACCATGGACGCTCACACAGGACTTCCTGGAGAAACACCAGGTGTGTCTGACTGTTTCCATCACACCTGTTTATTCAGCTTTCTCTAACTGTTTGTGTGTCTAGAGTAATGTGCTAGCGTGCATGGCTCTTTCTGGGCGTCACTTTATCTGTGTGCTTTCTTCCTGTCTGTGATTCTTGTCTTCCTGTTCTGTGGTTCTTGTCTTCCTGTTCTGTGGTTCTTGTCTTCCTGTTCTGTGATTCTTGTCTTCCTGTTCTGTGATTCTTGTCTTCCTGTTCTGTGATTCTTGTCTTCCTGTTCTGTGATTCTTGTCTTCCTGTTCTGTGATTCTTGTCTTCCTGTTCTGTGATTCTTGTCTTCTTGTGTTCTGATTGTTTCTTAGATCGATTTTGTGGCTCATGACGATATCCCATACTCCTCAGCAGGAACTGAGGACGTCTACAAACACATCAAGGAGGCAGGTGTGTGTATGTGTGTGTGTAAAGCTCTATTCAGAATCAGTTTCAGGTATCCATAAGTCTGGAGATTCTTTTATTAGCCGAAATGTCTAGAATGTTCCGCCGGCTTTCAGCAGCTACAGTTTGATTAGATGTTCCATTTTAAGAAACCTCCTCCACGTGCCCTTAGGAGGGGTGCAGCGTGTTATGTTTGTTACTGTTTACCGACTGCAAAGAGTTGTTGTTGACCGTTTGGCTAGTTTGCAATTTTGCAGAAAATAGATCAAACGTAATTCTGTTTTGCCAGAATTGTGCTGTAGTCTTTGAAGACATTACATCTCCTCTGCTTGAACAAATGACTGTATGGCTTCAACACTCTCCTCCTAAGCAAGCAAGTCATTTGATTGGTTTGACATGTTGCGAAGCGTCACTAATTTACAATGGGGTTTCCACCACTTTTTAGCGACTTTCTGCCATTGACTTCACCAGGCTTTCCGATTAGGGAAGGATGGTCCTCGACGATCAGTGTGTGTGTGCGCTTGTTCATCTGTGTGGATGTTTATCTATAATATATTTAGAATATGTGTGGGTGTTTATTTAGAATATATTTAGAATATGTGTGGGTGTTTATTTACAATGTGTGTGTGTGTGTGTGTGTGTGTGTGTGTGTGTGTGTGTGTGTGTGTGTGTGTGTGTGTGTGTGTGTGTTCCAGGCATGTTCGTGCCGACCCAGCGGACAGAGGGTATCTCGACCTCTGACCTGATCACTCGTATCGTACGAGACTACGACCTCTACGCTAGACGCAACCTACAGCGGGGCTACACTGCTAAAGAGCTCAACGTCAGCTTCATCAACGTAAGTGTGTGTGTCTGTGTGCTGTCTACCCTTAACAGAACTGTCGCTTTTGTGCGCATGTGTGTCCGTGTACACTTGGAACATAACTGATAACTTTAAAAAAACACACAGACATACAGTACAGCCAACCTTCCTCCAACCTCCTTCACCTTCCTCCAACCTCCCTCCCTTCAACCTTCCTCCAACCTTCCTCCAACCTCCTTCCACCTTCCTCCAACCTCTCTCCAACCTCCCTCCCTTCAACCTTCCTTCAACCTCCCTCTCTTCAACCTCCCTCTAACCTTCCTCAGGAGAAGAAGTACCGCCTGCAGAACCAGGTGGACCGTATGAAGGAGGCAACATTCCTTCAACCTTCCTCCAACCTCCCTCCAACATTTCTCCAACCTTCCTACAACCTTCCTACAACCTCCGTCCAACCTTCTTCCAATCTTCCCCCAAGCTCCCTCCAACCTTCCTCCAACCTTCCTTTCACCCCCAACCTCCCTTCAACCTGTTGATCATATCACTCCATCATTTTACGTCCTCCCTTTTCTCCATCCTTTCTTTTAGTTTTTATCTCAACTAGGGTGAACAGGATAGGAGATATTGTACAGCGATCGACTGCAGTGTGACTTTTTGCAGTGTGATATCCAGTGAGCAGGCCTACACTGTTACAGAGCTCTCCAGATAGAGACGGACTTCATAGACAAACAGACACAGTTCTCCATGCTTATAGAATAAGATAATAGACTGTGTCTGCCCTATGCATTCTGTTTCTACCTGCATCATTCTGTAACATGGTGCCTGCTGACTGACTGTGCCCTAGTGGAGACTTAACAGTGAGAAACACTGTCCTCCAGAGTTGTAGTGTAGCTTCATCCTTCCTGGGAGACGAGGAGAGATGGCTACTTAAAGGACTCCACACAGTCTACACAATGGATCTGACGGAACATAGTTTGCATAGCTCTCTACGTAGTTCTACGTACTTTTACGTGGCTGAATTTTTGTAAATCACTGTGGCGAGCCCTTTAGACTATTGAGATGCACCCCATTGCCTTAGCGACTGCATAAATGAATGGATGTTACATAATTTCAACGATGGTAACACCAAGGAATTCAGCTCCCTCCAACTCCCTCCCTCCCTCCAACCTTCCTCCAACATCTCTCCAACCTCCCCCCAACCTCCCCCCAACCTTCATCCAACCTTCCTCCAACTTCCCTCCAACATCTCTCCAACCTCCCTCCAACCTGCCTTCAACTTTCCTCCAACCTTCCTGCCTCCCTCCCTCCAACATTCCTTCAACTTTCCTCCAACCTTCCTCCAACCTCCCTCCAACATTCCTTCAACCTTCCTCCAACCTCCCTCCATCCTCGCTCCAACTTCTCCCAACCTCCCTCCCCCTCCCTCCAACATTCCCCCAATCTTCCTGCCTCCCTCTCTCATTCCTTCAACTTTCCTCCAACCTCTCTCCAACGTTCATCCAAGCTCCCTCCAACGTTCTCCCAACCTCCCTCCCTCCAACCTCTCTCCAAGCTCCCTCCAACATTCCTCCATCTTCTCCCAACCTCCAACCTCTCTCCCGCCAACCTCCATCCAACCTCCATCCAACCTTCCTCCAACCTTCCTCAGGAGAAGAAGTACTGCCTTCAGAACCAGGTGGACCGTATGAAGGAGAAGGTGAAGACGGTGGAGGAAAAGAGTAAACACTTTGTCTACCGCGTGGAGGAGAAGAGCCATGACCTCATACAGAAGTGGGAAGAGAAATCACGGGAGTTCATTGGTAACTTCCTGGAACTTTTCGGCCCAGATGGAACATGGGTAAGTAAGGCCTGTCTCATGCTCCACTCATGCAAATTTTACAATCACTCATCTGCCATGTCACTTCTTTGTTCACAAATCTAATCTGTGATCTAAACTGTATACCTCCAACTAGACTAGTCTTTGAAGTGAAAGTACTCTCACATACCGGTCTCTCTCTCTCTCTCTCTCTCTCTCTCTCTCTCTCTCCTCTCCCCTCCTCTCTCTCTCCTCCTCTCTCTCTCTTCTCTCCTCTCTCTCTCTCTCCTCTCTCTCTCCTCTCTCCCCTCTCCCTCCTCTCTCTCCTCTCTCCTCTCTCTCTCTCTCCTCTCTCCTCCTCTCTCTCCTCTCTCTCTCTCTCCTCTCTCCTCTCTCTCCTCTCTCTCTCTCTCTCCTCTCTCTCTCTCTCTCTCTCTCTCTCTACCATATCCTCGCTACCCCTCCACCCTATCCTCTCTCTACTCTTCCCCACCCTCCTCCCTCCCTCCATCCCTCTCTTAACTCTCTCTCTCTATCCTTCCCCCCTATCCTCTCTCCACTCTTTCCCTTCCTCTCTTTCCATCACTCTCCTCTCGCCCTCTCTCTCTCTCCATCCCTCTACCATCTCGCCCCCCCCCCCCCCCCCCCCCCAACAGAAACAGGTGTTTAGTGAGCGTAGTGGTCGGATGATCTCCTACGCCATGTCACCTCGCGGGTCACCTAGCAACAGTCCACCCAGGCAACTGTCTCCATCCCGTTCCCCATCTCCTCCCTCTCGCTGGTCTCAGCCCAAGCTAGCCTCCCCCTCCTCACCCAAAGAGGCCTCAGCCTCCTTCAGTAGCATGAGTGAAGAAGATGAGAACGAAAAGTAGTGCCCCGGACTGTGGAACACATGCCATGTTCAAAACAACTGGGAAGTCGGAAATCTTTGACTTCCAACTTTAGTCAATTCAAGACAATTTAGAACGTGGGAAAAAACGAGCTCCGACTGGTAAAATTGTTTTCAACAGTCAACTAACTCAGAATTCCAAATTGGAAACTCTGACATCTTTCTAGAACTCCAACCTGAAGATCACTGACGTCATGATTTGACCCCCCCCCCCCCCCCCACACACACACAGACACACACACACTCTGTCATCTTCTTCCACACACTGACAGCAATGACAGGATGCTGAAACTGTATCTTCCAGGAAGTAGATATGCAAGACAGAGGTGGGTCATGGGAAATGTAGTCTAGTGCTATAGCACAAAGAAGCCATCACAGTCTCTGTTGCCTGGGCAATGAAGCAGATGGGAGTGTAGAGAAGATGATGCGACTGATCTGTTTTCGATTGCTCAGGTCTGACAGAGGCAGTAAATAAAATAGTGCCTGTTGATCATATCACTCCATCCTTTTATGTCCTCCCTTTCTTTTCTCTATCCTTTCTCCCTTTCTTTTCTCTATCCTTTCATTTATCTCATTGTGAGAACAACTAGGGTGAACAGGATAGGAGATATTGTACAGCGATCGACTGCAGTGTGACTTTTTGCAGTGTGATATCCAGTGAGCAGGCCTACACTGTTACAGAGCTCTCCAGATAGAGACGGACTTCATAGACAAACAGACACAGTTCTCCATGCTTATAGAATAAGATAATAGACTGTGTCTGCCCTATGCATTCTGTTTCTACCTGCATCATTCTGTAACATGGTGCCTGCTGACTGACTGTGCCCTAGTGGAGACTTAACAGTGAGAAACACTGTCCTCCAGAGTTGTAGTGTTGCTGTATCCTTCCTGGGAGACGAGGAGAGATGGCTACTTAAGACTATTGAAATGCACCCCACTGAATCACAAATGATTCTGTAACAGATGATTTGCCATAGGGACTGTATAAATTATGGATGGGGTGGGGGGGGTAGCAGGTAGCTTAGCAGTTAAGAGTGTTGGGACTGTAACTGAAATGTCGCTAGTTCGAATCCTCGAGTTCACTAGGTGAATCCTCGAGCTGACGAGGTCAAAAATCTGTTGATGTGCCCTTGAGCAAGGCACTTAACCCTAATTGCTCTGGATAAGAGTGTCTGCTAAATGACTTGACAATGGTAACACCATGGAACTCAGTACCTGATTGGTGATTGCATAATTAACAGAACACTTGGAACTTCAGTACCAGGGAGGTTTGTCTCCCCCCTTTCCCAATGTGGCCGCCTGCCCGGCCCATCTCTTGTAAACAGCTACACAAAATTATCTAGCAATTCAGTAGCATTTAGAATGTACAATTGTGACTGAGCTTATTCAGGGTCTTTCCTTAGAGACCAGAGAACAAAGGTTATAGTCCCGGTATGGCCGGTGATATCCACAAAAGGCTGGCGTGGCCATAGAATCAGGTGGCTGGAACAAAAACTAGTATCGGCCATTTGTGGATTGGCTTGTTCACCTCTGCTGTGGTAGAGTCATCATGGTCCCTGGCCTAGCTAGTCACAACACCACACAGAACTGTGACCTCTTCAGCTCAATGTCTCTCGCTATGACACAACTGTTCCACAGCAGAAAGCCACATGAGAGCACATTAAACCACTTGCTACCACACAACTCCTGATCTGCCTTAGAGAGGTTCTTGTCCTGTATGTAACGTATGTAACCCTGCACTCTATGTACGAACTTTGGAATGTCTGTTTCTGTTTGTATTGTTTTATTTTCTAATGGCTTCATATGTAAATAAATAGAAAAGGAAAATCATTGAAAGAGAAGCAGCTTGGTGATTGTTTCCTCTCAATCTCTCTCTTTTTCAGCAGATTACAGATTTACACACACACACACACACACACACACATACACACACACACATACACACACACACACACACACACAAAGAGAGCTTGACATAACAGTGGCAGTTGTTTTTCTTCTTTTTACTGTAGGTTTGAATAATTTACAGTAGGTACTGCAGTAGGTATTACAGCAGGTACTGTAGTAGGTATTGCAGCAGGTAATGTAGTAGGTATTACAGCAGGTACTGCAGTGGGTATTACAGCAGGTACTGCAGTGGGTATTACAGCAGGTACTGCAGTGGGTATTACAGCAGGTACTGCAGTAGGTATTACAGCAGGTACTGCAGTGGGTATTACAGCAGGTACTGCAGTGGGTATTACAGCAGGTACTGCAGTGGGTATTACAGCAGGTAATGCAGTGGGTATTGTATTAGGTATTGTAGTAGGTATTGCAGTATGTATTACAGTAGGTATTAACGTGGGTATTACAGTACATTTTACAGTAGGTATTGTAGTAGGTGTTACAGTAAGTATTAGAGTGGGTATTGTAGTAGGTATTGCAGTAGGCATTAAGGTAGATTTTACAGTAGGTGTCTTAGTAAGTATTGTAGTAGGTATTAAAGTGGGTATTACAGTAGGTATTGAAGTGGGTATTACATTTTGTATTACAGTAGGTTTTGCAGTAGGTGTTGCAGTAGGTATTGTAGTAGGTGTTACAGTAAGTATTAAAGTGGGTTTTACAGTAAGTATTGCAGTACGTATTACAGTAGGTATTGTAGTAGGTATTGCAGAAGGTTTTACAGTAGGTATTGTAGAAGGTATTGCAGTAGGTATTACAGTAGGTATTGTAGAAGGTATTGCAGTAGGTATTGTAGAAGGTATTGCAGTAGGTATTGTAGAAGGTATTGCAGTAGGTATTGTAGTAGGTATTACAGTAGGTATTGTAGTTATTAAAGTGGGTATTACAGTAGGTATTGTAGTAGGTATTACAGCAGGTATTGTAGTAGGTATTACAGTAGATATTGTAGTAGGTATTACAGTAGGTATTGTAGTAGGTATTACAGTAGGTATTGTAGTAGGTATTACAGTAGGTATTGTAGTAGGTATTACAGTAGGTTTTGCAGTATGTATTACAGTAGGTATTGTAGTAGGTATTGCAGTAGTCATTGCAGTAGGCATTGCAGTGGGTATTGTAGTAGGTATTAAAG
The DNA here is from genome assembly GCF_029448725.1 of Salvelinus fontinalis. Lineage (NCBI taxonomy): Eukaryota > Metazoa > Chordata > Actinopteri > Salmoniformes > Salmonidae > Salvelinus > Salvelinus fontinalis. Next base: position 13,257,030 of record NC_074671.1, on the reverse strand, counting down.
TAGTTATTACAGTATGTTTTGCAGTAGGTATTGCAGTAGGTATTAAAGTGGGTATTACAGTAGGTTTTACAGTAGGTATTACAGTAGGTATTGCAGTAGGTATTGCAGTAGGTATTGTAGTAGGTATTAAAGTGAGTATTACAGTAGGTATTGTAGAAGGTATTGCAGTAGGTATTACAGTAGGTATTGTAGAAGGTATTGCAGTAGGTATTGTAGAAGGTATTGCAGTAGGTATTGTAGAAGGTATTGCAGTAGGTATTGTAGTAGGTATTACAGTAGGTATTGTAGTTATTAAAGTGGGTATTACAGTAGGTATTGTAGTAGGTATTACAGCAGGTATTGTAGTAGGTATTACAGTAGATATTGTAGTAGGTATTACAGTAGGTATTGTAGTAGGTATTACAGTAGGTATTGTAGTAGGTATTACAGTAGGTATTGTAGTAGGTATTACAGTAGGTTTTGCAGTATGTATTACAGTAGGTATTGTAGTAGGTATTGCAGTAGTCATTGCAGTAGGCATTGCAGTGGGTATTGTAGTAGGTATTAAAGTAGTTATTACAGTATGTTTTGCAGTAGGTATTGCAGTAGGTATTAAAGTGGGTATTACAGTAGGTTTTACAGTAGGTATTACAGTAGGTATTGCAGTAGGTATTGCAGTAGGTATTGTAGTAGGTATTAAAGTGAGTATTACAGTAGGTATTGTAGAAGGTATAGCAGTAGGTATTAAAGTGGGTATTACAGTAGGTATTGTAGAAGGTATAGCAGTAGGTATTAAAGTGGGTATTACAGTAGGTATTGTAGAAGGTATAGCAGTAGGTATTAAAGTGGGTATTACAGTAAGGATAACAGTAGGTATTGTATTAGGTATTACAGTAGTTATTACAGTACATATTACAGTAGGTATTACAGTACATATTACAGTAGGTATTACAGTACATATTACAGTAGGTATTGTAGTAGGTATTACAGTAGGTATTACAGTACATATTACAGTAGGTATTACAGTACATATTACAGTAGGTATTACAGTACATATTACAGTAGGTATTACAGTACATATTACAGTAGGTATTGTAGTAGGTGTTACAGTAGGTATTAGAGTGGGTATTGTTGTAGGTATTGCAGTAGGCATTAAAGTGGGTATTGTAATAGTTATTAAAGTGAGTATTACAGTAGGTATTACAGTATATATTGTAGTAGGTATTGTAGTAGGTAAAGTGAGTATTACAGTAGGTATTACAGTATATATTGTAGTAGGTATTACAGTAGGTATTGTGGTAGGTGTTACAGCAGGTATTGTATTAGGTATTACAGTAGGTATTGCAGTAGGCATTAAGGTAGGTATTACAGTTGGTATCTTAGTAGGTATTGTAGTAGGTTTTAAAGTAAGTATTAAAGTATGTATTACAGTAGGTATTGCAGTAGGTATTGTAGTATGGGTCCTCAAAAGGTTCTACAGCTGTACCATCGAGTGCATCCTGACTGGTTGCATCACTGCCTGGCATGGAAACTGCTCAGCCTCCGACAGCAAGGCACTACAGAGGGTAGTGCGTGCGGCCCAGTACATCACTGAGGCCAAGCTTCCTGCCATCCAGGACCTCTATACCATTCTATATGTGTCAGAAGAATGCCCTAAAAATTGTCAAAGACTCCAACCACCCAAGTCATAGACTGTTCTCTCTGCTACCGCACGGCAAGCGGTACCAGAGCACCAAGTCTAGGTCCAAGAGGCTTCTAAACAGCTTCTACGCCCAAGCCATAAGACTCTTGAACATCTAATCAAATGTCTACTCAGACTATTTGCAGTGCCCCCCCCCCCCCCCTCTATTAAGCTGCTGCTACTCTGTTTATTATCTATGCATAGTCACTTTAATAACTCTACATGTACATATTAACTCGACTAACCGGTGCCCCCGGACACTGACTACCGGTACCCCCTGTATATAGCCTTGCAATTGTTATTTTACTGCTGCTCTTTAATTATTTGTTACTTTTATTAGGTATTTTTCTTAAAACTGCATTGTTGGTTAAGGGCTTGTAAGTAAGCATTTCACTATAAAGTCTAAACCTGTTGTATTCGGTGCATGTGACAAATACAGTTAGATTTGTAAGAGCTATTTGACCAAGAAGGAGTGATTGAGTGCTGCATCAGATGACCTGGCCTCCAGAATCACCCGATCTCAACTCAATTGAGATTGTTTGGGATGAGTTGGAACACACAGTGAAGGAAAAGCAGCCAACAAGTTCTCAGCATATGTGGGAACTCCTTCAACACTGTTGGAAAAGCATTCCAGGTGAAGCTGGTTGAGAGAATGCTGAGTGTGCAAAGCTGTCATCAAGGCAAAGGGTGGCTACTTTGAAGAATCTCAAATATCGCATTATTTGTCTAACACTTTGTTCACTACATGATTCCATATGTGTTATTTCATAGTTTTGATGTCTTCACTATTATTCTACTATGTAGAAAATAGTAATGAATTAGTGGGTCCAAACTTTTGACTGGTACTGTATGTTTACCCGGACTTCTAATCTAAACCTGTATCTGGGTTGTTGTGATTACTCAGATCCCACAAGATAGAGATCTGAAGAGGATGAGAGGACAACGAGCTGTGGTGATCTGTCAGTGACCTTGGTAATGTTGGCATAACCTTACCCAAATGTGGTCAATGTAGGCTACTGCTGCTCAGTGTCACTCTGTCAATCATGCCACTGCAACAAATACAGGTTTCTCCTCTACAACTAATCTGCCCACCCTAACCCAGACCCGTGTGTGGGTGTGCATGCCTACTGAAAAACAAATGACAAAATATAAAATCCTCAAATTAAAACGTTTTTTAAAAAATGTATACATTATAAATGGATCATTATGATACAGTACAAAGTTCACAATGGCAAAACGTATAACTTGTGATGAAAATACATTTCTGAAATCATTCTTATATATTACAGTTACATAACAGCAACACTATCACATCCAAACACACTGGCTGAGAGGTGAAGAATTATGATCCACCTCAACCACTTTGCTCACCAAGAAAAGTACTGAACTGATTTCTTATTGCACAATTCAGTGTAACAGAACACAACAAGCTCAGGTCATCCATTGTGTTCTGTCAGTTTAGTCCATATACACATGTGAGAATATATCAGTATTCTCCAATGGATCCTAATCCCACACAATTCTCCCTTAAACGTACGCGCGTACACACACACACACACACACACACACAGTTTCTTTCTCCGTCACGCTATGCCAGAGTTCTCTCGGCTGACAGAACAATCTTAGTGTGGTCGTCGTCATGCTCGTCGTCAGGGAGTGGCTCGTACTGGCGACGATACAACAGGCGGGTTACCAAGGTGATGATGAACATCTCCAGGATTAACAACTGTTGACTCATCACTACAGAGAAATAAGGAGGGCGTGGGAGAGAGAGGGGGGGTAGAGATGGGAGAGAGAGGGGGGAGAGAGAGGAGGAGGGCGTGGAAGAGAGAGGGGGGGAGAGAGGGGGGGAGAGGAGGAAGGCGTGGGAGAGAGAAGGGGGAGAGAGGAGGAGGGCGGGGGAGAGAGGGGGGGGAGAGATGGGAGAGAGAGGAGGAGGGCGTGGGAGAGAGGGGGGGGGAGAGATGGGAGAGAGAGGGGGGAGAGAGAGGAGGAGGGCGTGGGAGAGAGAGGGGGGGAGAGAGAGGAGGAGGGCAAGGGGAGGGAGAGGAGGAGGGCATGGGAGAGAGAGGGGGGAGAGATGGGAGAGAGAGGAGGAGGGCGTGGGAGAGAGAGGGGGGGGAGAGATGGGAGAGAGAGGGGGAAGAGAGAGGAGGAGGGCGTGGGAGAGAGAGGGGGGAGAGATGGGAGAGAGAGGAGGAGGGCGTGGGAGAGAGAGGGGGGGAGAGATGGGCGAGAGAGGAGGAGGGTGTGGGAGAGAGAGGGGGGAGAGAGGAGGAGGGCGTGGGAGAGAGAGGGGGGGAGGAGGAGGGCGTGGGATAGAGAGGGGAGGAGAGGGGGGAGAGAGAGGAGGAGGGCAAGGGAGAGAGAGGGGGGGAAGAGATGGGAGAGAGAGGAGGAGGGCGTGGGAGAGAGAGGAGGAGGGCGTGGGAGAGAGAGGGCGGGGAGATGGGAGAGAGAGGAGGAGGCCGTGGGAGAGAGAGGGGGGGAGAGATGGGAGAGACGGGGGGAGAGAGGGGGGGGGGGTGGGAGAGAGAGGAGGAGGGCGTGGGAGAGAGAGGGGGGAGAGAGGAGGAGGGCGTGGGAGAGAGAGGGGGGGAGGAGGGCATGGGAGAGAGAGGGGGGAGAGAGGAGGAGGGCGTGGGAGAGAGAGGGGGGGGAGAGATGGGAGAGAGAGGGGGGAGAGAGAGGAGGAGGGCGTGGGAGAGAGGGGGGGGGGGTGGGAGAGAGAGGGGGGGGGAGGGCGTGGGAGAGAAAGATTGGGGACAGAGAGAGGGGGGAGAGAGAGGTCACCTATGGTATCTTCTAGCCTGTGAGGATAGTGTGTGTATGTTTAATAAGGGATATAGTGATGAAGGGATGGATGGAGATGAGTCTCACAGTATCCCCTGGCCTGAGAGGAGTATGGTGGGGTGCAGGCGATAGTTCCCATCATAGCCAGGATGTTGATGATGGCTGACTGGAGCTGACTCAGCACTAGCACCAGCTGCACAGCATCATGGGTAAAACATAAAAACACTGTGCTCAGCATGAGTTAACACATGGTATCATTTTCTGTTTCAGGGTATTAACTGACCTCTGATTGGTTGAGGTGGGCCTTACTGTATACCAGAGTTCTCCAACCCTGTTCCTGGAGAGCTGCCCTCCTGCAGGTTTTCATTCAAACCCCAGTTGTAACTAACCTGATTCAGCTAATTATTAGAATCAGGTGCACTAGATTAGGGTTGGAGTATAAACCTACAGGATAGTAGCTCTGCAGGAACAGGGTTGGAGTATAAACCTACAGGATAGTAGCTCTGCAGGAACAGGGTTGGAGTGAAAACCTACAGGAGGGTAGCTCTCCAGGAACAGGGTTGGAGTATAAACCTACAGGACAGTAGCTCTCCAGGAACAGGGTTGGAGTGAAAACCTACAGGAGGGTAGCTCTCCAGGAACAGGGTTGGAGTTAAAATCTACAGGAGGGTAGCTCTCCAGGAACAGGGTTGGAGTGAAAATCTACAGGATGGTAGCTCTCCAGGAACAGGGTTGGAGTTAAAACCTACAGGAGGGTAGCTCTCCAGGAACAGGGTTGGAGTGAAAATCTACAGGATGGTAGCTCTCCAGGAACAGGGTTGGAGTGAAAACCTACAGGAGGGTAGCTCTCCAGGAACAGGGTTGGAGTGAAAATCTACAGGATGGTAGCTCTCCAGGAACAGGGTTGGAGTTAAAACCTACAGGAGGGTAGCTCTCCAGGAACAGCGTTGGAGTTAAAACGTACAGGACAGTAGCTCTGCAGGAACAGGGTTGGAGTTAAAACCTACAGGAGGGTAGCTCTCCAGGAACAGCGTTGGAGTTAAAACCTACAGGAGAGTCTCTCTCCAGGAACAGGGTTGGAGTTAAAACCTACAGGACAGTAGCTCTCCAGGAACAGGGTTGGAGTGAAAACCTACAGGATGGTAGCTCTCCAGGAACAGGGTTGGAGTTAAAACCTACAGGAGGGTAGCTCTCCAGGAACAGCGTTGGAGTTAAAACCTACAGGACAGTAGCTCTGCAGGAACAGGGTTGGAGAGCCGTGCTTTACCTCTTTCCTCTGATTGGCTCACTTACATAGCGTGTGCTTGTGTAATCTCACCTGGTACATGGCGTATTTGGGAATGATCTTGAGGCTGCGCAGCACGGTCCTGAGATGCATGAACATGATGGCTACAGGCCACAGTGCTATGATGGTCAGGACCCCCACTCCCAGGGATATCCAGATAGACGCTCCCGTTACCGCCGTCTGAAACACATACAGCGTTGGGAGTGTATGTGTGTGTAGATAGTCCCTGGTTCCAGCCCAGGTTATGGAGATGAGCGGGACAGAGTCAACACTGTTACGTGTGTGTGTGTGTGTGTGTGTGTGTGTGTGTGTGTGTGAGTGAGTGAGTGAGTGAGTGAGTGAGTGAGTGTGTGCGTTTGTAAAGAATATGGTTCCGTGTGTGTGATTGTAGGTATGCGTGTGTTGACGCCCCACACTCACATCTGTAACGTTGAAGTTGCCATTGGTCCAGAGGATGATTGACAGAATGGTGAAGACGACCTTCATCAGGGCGAACTGGAACGACCCCAACTTCAGCAGGAACAAACTCCGGCTGGAGGAAAAACAGATGAAAACATTCTATCAACATTATTTCATATCTATATTGTATACATATATTTAACATATTAGTATGACTTTGTAATATGTCATGTCCTATAGGGTGCAATGACCAGTAGGGGGCATATTTGGGGTGATAATGTTTTCTGACATGTCTCTATATGGACCCATACGAGGGTGAGTGGCCAGGGGGTACATTCAACCTGTTGGGGCCTGAACCAATACAGATAGTTTCACTACTAAACCGTGTGTGTTACCGTGTGATGTTAACATGGGGTAGACAGAGGCAGCAGCAGCAGCAGGGACCAGTACTGATCTTCAGTTTGTTCCTCCCTGCTCGCCGTAGAAACGCCTCGTCACCCCCCACCTCCTCGATCATTAACACCAGGAACTTAAACACGACGATCGCAAAGTAGCTGTGGAGGCAGGCACAAACATGTTCCACACATCAAGAACGCCAAGCAGTGAAGGAGGGAAGATAGACAGAGGGAGAGATGGGTTTGGAAAGATCTACACACACTATTGTAATGGTGTCTTTAGTATCTCTGTAGGTTTTGCTGACACAGGGTATGTCTTCCTGCTCTCTAATGGGTTTCCTGTCTGTCACAGAAGGAGTCTGAGATCAAGAGAACCCCAGATCCACTCAGACACAGGAAGAGATAGAAGGTGGAAGAGAGGAAAGAGGATAGGATGGGAGAGAGAGAGAGAGACAATATGAGAGAAAAATTGATACATAGAGAAAATGAAAGACAGGAGAGAGAGAGGAAAAGAGGGAGGGATGAGTAACATACCAGGCGGAGGTCATGTCAGTAAACATGGTGGCTCGGGGAATCCACATCCCCAGACAGGACATGGTGCCAATCACCTGACACACACAGCCGAGACATACAGCCTTAGTTTGGATACTTTAACAATGCAGTCTTCCTAACCTGTGTTCTTACCACATGTGTTTCTACTGTAGGGGGACATAGCAGTAGTACCAGTAGGTACCAGATTAAAGGCTGCCTTCAGTGTGTTCTTACCACATGTGTTTCTACTGTAGGGGGACATAGCAGTAGGTACCAGCAGGTACCAGATTAAAGGCTGCCTTCAGTGTGTTCTTACCACATGTGTTTCTACTGTAGGGGGACATAGCAGTAGTACCAGTAGGTACCAGATTAAAGGCTGCCTTCAGTGTGTTCTTACCGGCGCTGCCCCGTTGACCCAGATGATGGCGCTCTTCTTGTGGGAGGGAACCTTCCGGTAGATGTACCAACACTCCTCTATGTAGACCAGCATGGACACCGCTGCCATGAACGTCAGCACTGAGTACAGGATGATACCAAAGATGTCCAACTCTAAAGATAGACAGACAGACAGACGAGGTGTTTACAGGAAGACAATGAAAAGTAGTGAACAGGAAATCAAAAACAGCACCATCCCGTCTGCCAAACACAGAGTAACTAACTCACACATGCAAACGCCGGTACCCCTGGCCACACAATTAACTTAGAATAAACTGACACATACACAAATACACTTGTATACATGTCTGCAGACAGCCATGTCAAACAAAATGTTATTAGTCACATTCTTCATAAACAGCAGGTTTAGACTAACAGTGAAATGCTTACTTATGGATCATTTTCATGAAGAGTTAAGATGATATATGCAGTACTATTCAAAAGGTTGGACACATCTACTCATTAAACAGTTTTCCTTTGTTTTTACTATTTTGACATTGCAGAATAATAGTGAAGACATCAAAACTATGAAATAACACAAGGAATCATGTAGTAACCAAAACAAAGTGTTAAATCAAAATAGATTTATTTTAAATTCTTGAGTAGCCACCCTTTACCTTGACAGCTTTGCACACTCTTGGCATTCTCTCAACCAGCTTCATGAGGTAGTCACCTGTAATGCATTTCAATTAACAGGTGTGCCTTGTTAAAAGTTCAATTTGTAGAATTTCCTTCCTTCTTAAAGCGTTTGAGCCAATCAGTTGTATTGTGACATGGTAGGGGTGGTATACAGAATACAGACCTTTTTGGTAAAATACCAAGTCCATATTATGGCAAGAACAGCTCAAATAAGCAAAGAGGAACAACAGTCCATCATTACTTTAAGACATGAAGGTCAGTCAATAAGGAACATTAAGAACTTTGAACGTTTCTTCAATTGCAGTCGCAAAAACCATCAACCGCTATGATGAAACTGGCTCTCATGAGGACCGCCACAGGAAAGGAAGACCCAGAGTTACCTCTGCTGCAGAGGATAAATTCATTACAGTTACCAGCCTCAGAAATTGCAGCCCAAATAAATGCTCTGCAGAGTTCAAGTAACAAACATCTCAACATCAACTGTTCAGAGGAGACTTCATGAATCAGGCCTTCATGGTCAAATTGCTGCAAAGAAACCACTCCTAAAGGACACCAATAAGAAAAATCGACATGCTTGGGCCAAGAAACACAAGTAATGGACATTAGACCAGTGGAAATCTGTCCTTTGGTCTGATGAGTCCAAATTTGAGATTTTTCGTTCCAACCGTCATGTCTTTGTGAGACGCAGAGTAGGTGAACGGATGATCTCTGCATGTGTAGTTTCCATCGTGAACCATGGAGGTGGTGTGATGGTGTGGGGGTGCTTTGCTGGTGACATTCAAGGCCCACTTAACCAGCATTACTACCACAGCATTCTGCAGCGATACACCATCCCATCTGGTTTGTGCTTAGTGGGACTATCATTTGTTTTTCAACAGGACAATGACCCAACACACCTCCAGGCTGTGTAAGGGCTATTTGACCAAGGAGAGTGATGGAGTGATGCACCAGATGACCTGGCCTCCACAATCACCTGACCTCAACCCAATTGAGATGGTTTTAGATGAGTTGAACCGCAGAGTGAAGGAAAAGCAGCCAACAAGTGCTCAGCATATGTGGGAACTTCACCTGGAAAAGGATTCCAGGTGAAGCTAGTTGCGTGAATGCCAAGTGTTTGCAAAGCTGTCATCAAGGAAAGGGTAGATACTTTGAAAAATCTTAAATATAAAATAAATGTTGATTTGTTTAACTTTTTTTTTGGTTACTACATGATGTGTTATTTCATAGTGTTGATGTCTTCACTATTATTCTACAATGTAGAACATAGTAAAAAATATAGAAAAACCCTTGAATGAGTAGGTGTGTAAACACACACACAGTGAATAATGAATAACAAGTAAAAAATAACATGGATATATACAGGGAGAACCGAGGCAATGTTCCGTTTAGTTTATTAGGATCCCCTTAAGCTACTGCACATGTAGAAGCTACTCTTCCTGGCGTCCAAATAAAAAAAACGTACAAATACATGACAAAGTACAGAATAGTAATACAGAAGACCAACATAAGATATTACATTCATTTACGAAAGACACCAACAGACAATAAATACTATTTCCACACTATTCATATATACATACTAATAATTAATCAAAATTATTATATACAGGTAAATTAGATCTTTAAAAAAATAGGAGAGGCTCTGTGATTTAAAAAAAAATCTTATATCCATTTTTTAAAGCTAAACTTGTTTTTTGCCTGAGCAACCACTGGTGGCAGAGCTTTCCACGATGACACGGCTCAATGCATAACTGAGCGACACATTAAATCTGTTTTTGGTTTGGGTACAGTGAAGAAATCCACAGTGGCATGTCTGGTGAGGTATATCTGTTTGAAGTGTATGCAAATATACTGAACAAAAATAGAAACAACATGTAAAGTGTTGTTTCGTGAGCTGAAATAAAAGATCCCAGAATTGTTCCATACACACACACAACAAAAAATATATCCGATTATGTGCACATATTTGCTTACATCCCTGTTAGTGAGCATTTATCCTTTGTCAAGATAATCCATCCACCTGACAGGTGTGGCATATCAAGAAGCTGATTAAACAGCATGATCATTATATAAGTGGACCTTGTGCTTGGGACAATAAAAGGCCACTAGAATGTGCAACATAATGCCACAAATGTCTCAAGTTGAGGGAGTGTGCAATTGGCATGCTGACTGCAGGAATATCCCCCAGAGCTGTTGCAGAGAATTTAATCGTCATTTCTCTCTAAACGTCGTTTTAGAAAATTTTACAATATGTCCAACCGGCCTCACAACTGCAGACTACGTATAACCACGCCAGCCCAAGACCTAGACATCAAGCTTCTTTACCTGCGGGATTGTCTGAGACCAGCCACCCAGACAGCAGATGAAACTGTGGGTTTGCACAACCAAAGTTTTTCTGCACAAACTGTCAGAAACCATCTGAGGGAAGCTCATCTGTGTGCTCGTCATCCTCACCACGGTCTTGACCTGAATGCAGTTTGGCGTCGTAACTGACTTCAGTGGGCAAATGTTCACCTTCGATGGTCAGTGGCACCCTTCGAGAAGTGTGCTCTTCACGGATGAATCCCGGTTTCAACTGTACCGGGAGATGGCAGATTGTGTTTATGGCATCGTGTCATCGAACGGTTTGCTGATGTCAACGTTGTGAACAGAGTGCCCCATGGTGGCGATGGGGTTATGGTATGGGCAGGCATAAGCTACGGACAACAAACACAATTGCATTTTATCGATGGCAATTTGAATGCACCAAGATACCGTGACGGATCATGCGGCCCATTGTCGTGTCAATGCAGGTAGTCTGGGTAGCCATTTGATTAGCTATTTAGCTTTGGGCCGTGTACTCTTCACAGCTGTGTGGGTGTGTGTGGATCATGTTAATTCCTTAGGGAAGTGGGGGAAGGAAGTGCTTGCTCCATGATTTCTGGGAGAGCATCTTGGTTTGTGAAAGAGGCATAAGGACATGATTAGAGAAGAGAGAGAGAGAGGAGGGGAGGGATGGGGGAGGGAGATGAGACATACCCATAAGGACATGATTAGAGAAGAGCGAGGGATGGGTAGAGGATTGTGTTTCAGTCCACTCCAGCGAGTTACAGATGTGTTTCTAACAGTGTCATGAAATTGTTGCTTCTTTAGATCAAGGGTCTGCTTACTGTAACTTAGCCATTAGGGAGGAAAATGCACCCTCCTTTCCAACACACTATATCAACACCAAGACGGGATTCAGAAGTCAGATTATCCAGAGTGATGCAGAGCAGGGGTAGGATGAAGGACTGTTGACCATGCGGTCAAACGTCAGGGATGGGTGGATCTGCAGTACACACATGTTATGCCTGCCTGCTATTGGTCAGACCAACAGTTATGTCGTCCAAAAAGAGCATCCGTCACATCCTATTGATACTGTTCCTACTGTAACCGCGGGGTGCTGTAGAGGAAAACTACTTTGCGTGACAATACTTTAGGAATGTAAGTAGGCCTACATACCAGGATACACACTATAGGCTACATACCAGTGTGTGGCCAGCCACGGGTAATGTGGTGTGATGAAACCCTTAAAACCATAGTTTTGTGGTTCAACCATCCTCAGACATCATCAAGCCTCTAAACATCAATAAATAATCTTATTGTGTGTGAGTGTAACGGATGTGAAATGGCTAGCTAGTTAGCGGGTACGCGCTAGTAGCATTTCAATCAGTTACGTCACTTGCTCTGAGACTTAAGTAGTGTTGCCCCTTGCTCTGCAAGAGCCGTGGCCTTTGTGGAGCGATGGGTATCGATGCTTCGTGGGCGACCGTCGTTGATGTGTGCAGAGGGTCCCTGGTTCGCGCCCGTGTCGGGGCGAGGGGACGGTTTAAAGTTATACTGTTACATGTGCACTGTTTCATTGCAGCCATTCCATTTCGAATCCCTGAGCTGACAAGGTAAAAATCTGTCGTTCTGCCCCTGAGCAAGGCAGTTAACCCAGTGTTCCCTGAGCGCCAAAGACGTGGATGTCGATTATGGCAGCCCCCCGCACCTCTCTGATTCAGAGGGGAAGGGTTAAATGCAGAAGACACATTTCAGTCAGTTTCAAAATTACTTTTGGATAAAAGGGCAGTTAGCCCACTGATAAAAGGGCAGTTAGCCCACTGATAAAAGGGCAGTTAGCCCAAATTAATACATACCATACAAAACATAACATACTAATTAAATGTCTCGGATTTACATCTACTAGGTTACGTCTATCCCTGAGTCCAGGTTGGGTTTCCATTCAGCCTGTTTGTGAGGAAAGTACACATCTGACAAAGAATTTCACCACAGGCCTGATAGAAACAGCACATTTGTTCGTAAACTTTCCAAATGTTGACAAAACTAAATACAAGGTGGGATATTTTTGTGTCTGCAGAATTAATTATGCAAGAAATTGTGGCGGTAACACCTTTATGCGCAAATATTGATATCATAACCATCATATCGAAGTAAAATTCTAACCAAATGTGAACTAAAAATATGGTTACAGAAAACGGAAACACATAAAGTGAACCTTGTGGGCACAGTCGCTATATAACGCAACATTTTGTGACAAAGCGATAAGTTGAAAATGCGAAGCAAACCCATTTGAACAATTTTTAATTGGATACATGGGTATTTAACTGCAAAAGTAAATTTTATGGACTTGTATTACACACAAACGTCTAGGGTACTAGGGGTAACTAGCCCACTGGGGTAACTGCCCCCACCCTGTAATTCACATTAAGACCACAAGATGTCACCAAATTATTTTCCCGACACTACCAGGCTGCTACTGCTCTTGCTCAACAAAAAATGTCCTGATAATGTATTTACATTCCATAATCTTGCTCTTCTCATCCTGAGGGTCCCAGAGATAAAATGTAGCATAGTTTTGTTTGATAAAATACATGTTTTTATTCAAATGTAGGAACTGGGATCTACAGTTTGAACCCCTGCTGTCTTTGGCTCCACACCCACCCTGCCCGGCCATCTAGATGTGTGAAAGTTAGTGTATAAGCTAATGATCCATCATGTATGACATTCCTGGGAGTGTGTAAATGTTAACGTTGTATTGCCATATAATTTTTGTATGTTCTCTATAGTTATGTACTTGAAAATGTATCAATTGACCAGTTCGGAACACTTTGGGCATACTTGATTCAAAATATTGTCCAGTACTGCCATGCTTCACTGGATTAATCTGAAACTTCGCACACACTGCTGCCATCTAGTGGCCAAAATCTAAATTGCGCCTAAACTACAATATTATGATGGCCTTTCTCTAGCATTTCAAAGATGAAAAACAAACATTTTTGAAAACGCATGTTTTTTTTGTTTGTATTATCTTTTACCAGATCTAATGTGTTATATTTTCATACATTAACTTCACATTTCCACAACATTCAAAGTATTGCCTTTCACATGGTATCAAGAATATGCATATCCTTGCTTCAGGTCCTGAGCTACATGCAGTTAGAGAACATCCCTACTGCCTCTGATCTGGCAGATTCACTAAACACAAATGCTTTGTTTGTAAATTAAGTCTGAGTGTTGAACTGTGACCCTGGCTATCCGTAAATTAAAAAAATAAAAATAAATGTGTCGTCTGGTTTGCTTAATATAACACATTTTAAATGATTTATACTTTTACTTTTGATATTTAAGTACATTTAAAACCAAATACTTTGACTTGTACTCAAGTAGTATTTTATTGGGCGACCTTAACTTTTACGAGTCATTTTCTTTAAAAAAAGGTGTCTATACCTTTACTCAAGTATGAAAATTGGGTCGTTTTTCCACCACTACAAAATGGATTGTATGGAAAGGGAACATAAAAGAAAGAACAAAGAGAATGAATGTGCAGGTGAGATATTGTGCAATAGCAGAGCAGCTGAGATATTCTGCAATAGCAGAGCAGGTGAGATATCCTGCAATAGCAGAGCAGGTGAGATATCCTGCAATAGCAGAGCAAGTGAGATATCCTGCAATAGCAGAGCAAGTGAGATATCCTGCAATAGCAGAGCAGGTGAGATATCCTGCAATAGCAGAGCAGGTGAGATATCCTGCAATAGCAGAGCAGGAGAGATTTTGTGCAATAGCAGAGCAGGTGAGATATTGTGCAATAGCAGAGCAGGTGAGATATCCTGCAATAGCAGAGCAGGTGAGATATCCTGCAATAGCAGAGCAAGTGAGATATCCTGCAATAGCAGAGCAAGTGAGATATCCTGCAATAGCAGAGCAAGTGAGATATCCTGCAATAGCAGAGCAAGTGAGATATCCTGCAATAGCATAGCAGGTGAGATATCCTGCAATAGCAGAGCAGGTGAGATATCCTGCAATAGCAGAGCAAGTGAGATATCCTGCAATAGCAGAGCAAGTGAGATATCCTGCAATAGCAGAGCAAGTGAGATATCCTGCAATAGCAGAGCAAGTGAGATATCCTGCAATAGCAGAGCAGGTGAGATATCCTGCAATAGCAGAGCAGGTGAGATATCCTGCAATAGCAGAGCAGGTGAGATATCCTGCAATAGCAGAGCAAGTGAGATATCCTGCAATAGCAGAGCAGGTGAGATATTGTGCAATAGCAGAGCAAGTGAGATATCCTGCAATAGCAGAGCAAGTGAGATATCCTGCAATAGCAGAGCAAGTGAGATATCCTGCAATAGCAGAGCAGGTGAGATATCCTGCAATAGCAGAGCAGGTGAGATATTGTGCAATAGCAGAGCAAGTGAGATATCCTGCAATAGCAGAGCAAGTGAGATATCCTGCAATAGCAGAGCAAGTGAGATATCCTGCAATAGCAGAGCAGGTGAGATATATTAACTCTCCTCATACTGCGGATATTAATGGTGACATGTGCCATTTCCCCCCATATTTGATTTAAATCATTAAAATAAGATAACTAGACTTAGCTTTTATATATTACTTATTAAATAAAACTGATTAAATGGATTTTAACACTTCTGTGAAACCTTATCCCATAATTTTATAGTGGTAACTGCCCCCCGGTACTTTAAAAAAAACATCTATTTTCTAAAAACAACATTTCATGAAATAACTAAAAAGTGTAAACTGTAGCCATTTATTTCCATTTATAGTTTATTCGCGGAAGCATGACCTTCATCCACATACCAATTTTTTCTCTCCAACATTTGTTTTTTGTGTCAGTAAATAGACATTGTTCTTAGTGGGGGCTAGTTACCCCCTAGTACCCTAGCCACAACAAGTCCATTTGATAGAAACATCTCGAATAAATGGTAGCATTGTTTTCGTGCGGTTTTTAGAATATTCGTATGAAAATGTGTCATCAATTGGATGGAAATTTAGCTAACGTAGCTTAGAATGTAACTAACCTAGAATGTAACCAACTTGAATGTGTGTTTAATAATAGCCCATGGACCTGGTGGCAAATTGGCAATGCCTTTTCAATGTTTACAGGACAAGCGCAATCAATCAGTCAGAAAAAAGTAGCTGGCAGATTGGAGAAACTAACGGCACTTGGCAGCTAAAAAGTTATCGTTGGCTAGTTATGGAAAGCGCAGCTACGGGCCTAGACGAGCGGTTCAACTCACTGAGAATGATGTCGATGGCCACGGGAGGTTTTCCACTGCAGCTTGGGTCGATGGTTCGGTTCCCGTCCATCCTTAGTCAGCTTGGTTAGAAGTTCTGGAGCAAGTAGAGGGCGGCGGGGGACGAAAACAAAGAGCTATCTATCCCTCAACCACTCAGACGCATTCAGTTGGCAGCAGTCACTGGTGATAGGAAATGAATGAATAAATAAATTATGCGTGGAGTGCTGCTGCTAGGGGCATCCGCTGCGGCTCCCCTCTGAAATGCGCAACTGCGGGCGAAATCAGAGAGGAATCACGGATTTCTAAATACAAGTTGAAATATTTGGACCTGCCTTCTGCTCCGGCTGCACCGCATGGGCGCTTTCTGGGAACTCATGGGCTTGTCTCTTCTCGTTGTAGGGCTTGGGACCCCTCCACGGGACCAATTGTGCAATCATGCCCAGCGCGCGGAGAATTACTCAAACGTTTACCTACTAGTTCGCAACGGCCCTACCCACTCCCCTCTCTCTTTCGCTCTCTGCAGTGAAGAGCCATAGAAAATGATAGAGGCATTTGGTAGCCAAAAGGCTGTCTTAGCATGGGCAGCGCCATTGAGGGCTTCCATCATGTTTCCGACATTTTAAAGTAGTCAACTGAGTTGTATTCGGAGCGTGTGACAAATAACATTTGATTTGATTCCTATGGGTTGTAGCATCAATGACGTTGCCCATGCTGTCACATAGGCTACAATGGTACATACACAGTATAAAGATGAATCCTTTACGTGCTGCGTGCTACATGAGTAGGCTCACAGAAATAACTTGTCTAAATAACGTGTCTAAATAACTTTCTATTTCCATCAGAACAAAGTACACTTTTGATGGAAAAAAAAGCTCTATTTATTTAAAATGAAATAACTAGGATGTGTGTTTGTGAGAGTTTATCACTGGCAGTTAACCACTTAATTCATGGAAATGGCTCCTGAGTGGTGCAGCGGTCTAAGGCACTGCATCTCAGTGTTAGAGGTGTCACTTCAGACACTGGTTCAATTCCAGACTGTATCACAACCGGCTGCGATTGGGAGTTCCATGAGGCGGTGCACATTTGGTCCAGCGTTAAGGTTTGGCCGGGGTAGGTCGTCATGGTAAAATAAGAATTTGTTCTTAACCGACTTGCCTAATTAAATAAAGGTTAAATAAAAAATTATAACGGAGACACAATGTGGTTAAGGAGGGGCGAAAGAGAGGGGGAGGAGGAGGGGGGCATTCCTGAGTAGGAGCCGGAGTCCAACTTTATCCCTAGCGTTCCCCATCACATGCCGCTGGCTGCTATGGAGATGAGCACAGTGGTGTCATCATGTGAGTTATTTATAGCTTGTTCCCCACTTCCTTAGAAAAGCAGAATTTAATATACAGAGAGCGTACATACCTGGGTGGCCAATAAAGTTGCATTCACTCTTCTATTCTACTACAGTTGAAGTCAGGAAGTTTACATACGCCTTAGCCAAATACATTTAAACTCAGTTTTTCACAATTCCTGACATTTAATCCAAGTACAAGTTCCCTGTCTTAGGTCAGTTAGGATCACCACTTTATTTTAAGAATGTGAAATGTCAGAATAATTTTTAGAGAGAATGATTTATTTCAGCTTTTATTTCTTCCATCACATTCCCAGTGGGTCAGAAGTGTACATACACTCAATTAGTATTTGGTAGCATTGCCTCTAAATTGTTTAACTTGGGTCAAACGTTTCGGGTAGCCTTCCACAAGCTGATGCCTCATGATGCCATCTATTTTGTGAAGTGCACCAGTCCCTGCTGCAGCAAAGCACCCCCACAACGTGATGCTGCCACCCCTGTGCTTCACGGTTGGAATGGTGTTCTTCGTCTTGCAAGCATCCCCTTTTTCCTCCAAACATAACGATGGTCATTATGGCCAAACAGTTCTATTTTTGTTTCATCAGACCAGAGGAAATTTCTCCAAAAAATACGATATTTTTCCCCATGTGCAGTTGCAAACCGTAGTCTCGCTTTTACTGGCGGTTTTGGAGCAGTGGCTTCTTCCTTGCTGAGCGGCCTTTCAGGTTATGTCGATATAGGACTTGTTTTACTGTGGATATAGATCATTTTGTACCTGTTTCCTCCAGCATCTTCACAAGGTCCTTTGCTGTTGTTCTGGGATTGATTTGCACTTTTCGCACCAAAGTACGTTCATCTCTAGGAGACAGAACGCGTCTCCTTCCTGAGCGGTATGACGGCTGCGTGGTCCCATGGTGTTTATACTTGCATACTATTGCTTGTACAGATGAACGTGGTACCTTCAGACTTTTGGAAATAGCTCCCAAGCATGAACCAGACTTGTGGAGATCTACAATTTTGTTTCTCATGTGTTGGCTGATTTCTTTTGATTTTCCCATGATGTCAAGCAAAGAGAACTGAGTTTGAAGGTAGGCCTTGAAATACATCAACAGATACACTTCCAATTGACGTCAATTAGCCTATCAGAAGTTTCTAAAGCCATGACATCATTTTCTGGAATTTTCAAGCTGTTTAAAGGCACAGTCGACTTAGTGTATGTAAACTTCTGACCTACTGGAATTGTGATACAGTGAATTATAAGTGAAATAATCTGTCTGTAAACAATTGTTGGAAAAATGACTTGTGTCATGCACAAAGTAGATGTCCTAACCGACTTGCCAAAACAATAGTTTGTTAACATGAAATTTGTGGAGTGGTTGAAAAAAGAGTTTTAATGACTCCAACCTAAGTGTATGTAAACTTCCAACTTCAACTGTATATTCTGTAAGTACCAGGGAACAATCCATCAGACAGTTAGGCCTATGTAAGTTGTCCCTTACTGTCTGTTTCATATCCAAATGACAGTTTAATAAATCTACCATTTCATGTGAGAAAATGCCTTTTATAATTGCTATGCCTGACTAGTTTAGGGTGTTACACAATGATATTAACTCATCATTGAACACGACTCTGTAGCTTCCTCCATTCTGAAACAATAGCCATCGGCTATGTTTCTTCTTCTCAACTCAAAGAAAACATTCAGCACTGCTAACATGTGACACACAGAGAGAGAGAGAGAGAGAGAGAAAGGGAGAGAGAGAGAGAGAGCGAGAGAGAGCAAGAGAGAGAGAGAAAGAGAGAGAGAGAGAGAGGTTGTGAGAGAGAGAGAGGGAGAGAGAGAGAGAGAGAGAGAGAGAGAGAGAGAGAGGGAGAGAGAGAGAGAGAAAGGGAGAACTCTTATCCCTAAGTTTCTATTGCACTGTCTTTCCATCTGTTTTTATTATCTCATCTATGTACCTACCTGAAAAGTCGATGGTGGAAAAAGTACTCAATTGTCATACTTAAGTAAAGATAAAGATACCTTAATAGAAAAGTAAAAGTGAAAGTCACCCAGTAAAATATTACTTGAGTTAAACTCTAAAATGATTTGGTTTTAAATATACTTAAGTATCAAAAGTAAATGGAGTGTCTAAAATTTAAAGTAAAAGTTTCAAATTCTTTATATTAAGCAAACCAGATGGCACAATTTTTTTTAATTATTTGTTTTGGCGGATGGCCAGGGGGACACTCCAACATTCATAATTTACAGATGAAGCATTATATGTTTAGTGAGTCCGCCAGATCAGAGACAATAGGGATGACTATGGATGTTCTCTGTTTAGTGAGTCCGCCAGATCAGAGACAATAGGGATGACCATGGATGTTCTCTTGATAAGTGTGTGAATTGGACTATTTTCCTGTCAAAATGTAACGAGTACTTTTGTGTGTCAGGCTAAATGTATGGGGTAAAAAGTACATTATTTTCTTTAGGAATGTAGCGAAGTAAAAGTAAAAGTTGTCAAAAATAGAAATAGTAAAGTAAAGTACAGATACTCCCAAAAACGACTTAAGTAGTACTTTAAAGTATTTTTACTTAAGTACTTTACACCACGCCAGCAGCATACCACCCTGCATACCACTGCTGGCTTGCTTCTGAAGCTAAGCAGGGTTGGTCCTGGTCAGTCCCTGGATGGGAGACCAGATGCTGCTGGAAGTGGTGTTGGAGGGCCAGTAGGAGGCACTCTTTCCTCTGGTCTAAAACAAATATCTCAATGCCCCAGGGCAGTGATTGGGGACACTGCCCTGTGTAGGGTGCCGTCTTTCGGATGGGACGTTAAACGGATGTCCTGACTCTCTGAGGTCATTAAAGATCCCATGGCACTTATCGTAAGAGTAGGGGTGTTAACCCCGGTGTCCTGGCTAAATTCCCAATCTGGCCCTCAAACCATCATGGTCACCGAATAATCCCCAGTTTACAATTGGCTCATTCATCCCCCTCCTCTCCCCTGTAACTATTCCCCAGGTCGTTGCTGCAAATGAGAACGTGTTCTCAGTCAACTTACCTGGTAAAATAACGGTAAAATAAATAAATAAATAAACTGCTGATAGTTTTTTTTCACCTTTATTTAACCAGAAAGGCTAGTTGAGAACAAGTTCTCATTTACAACTGCGACCTGGCCAAGATAAAGCAAAGCAGTGCGACACAAACAACAACACAGAGTTACACATGGAATAAACAAGCGTACAGTCAATAACACAATAGAAAAAAGAAAGTCTATATACAGTGTGTGCAAATGGTGTGAGGAGGTAGGCAATAAATAGGCCATAGTAGTGAAGTAATTACAATTTAGCAGATTAACACTGGAGTGATAAATGAGCAGATGATGATGTAGAAGTAGTGATACTGGTGTGCAAAAGAGCAGAAAAGTAAATAAAAACAATATGGGGATGAGGTAGGTAGATTGGGTGTGCTATTTACAGATGGACTATGTACAGCTGTCGCAATCAGTTAGCTGCTCAGATAGCTGATGTTCAAAGTTAGTGAGGGAAATATAAGTCTCCAGCGATCATGACTCCATTTCATTGCTCCCCTGCTATAGGCAAAAACTAAAACAGGAAACGCCCGTGTCAGGCCCATCCAACGTTGGTCTGAGCAATCGGATTCCACGCTTCAGGATTGCTTCGATCACACGGACTGTTATATGTTCCGCATAACCTCGGACAATAATATTGATGTATACACTGACTCGGTGAGCAAGTTTATTAGCAAGTGCATCGGAGATGTCGTACCCACTGCGACTATTAAAACATTTCCTAACCAGAAACCGTGGATTGATGGCAGCATTTGCGCTAAACTGAAAGTGCGAACCACCGCCTTTAAACATAGCAAGGCGACAGGAAACATGACCGGATACAAACAGTGTAGCTATTCCCTCCGCAAGGCAATCAAACAAGCAAAGCGTCCGTATAGAGTCAAAGTAGAGTCGCAATTCAACGGCTCAAACACGAGACGTATGTGGCAGGATCTACAGTCAATCACGGATCACAAAAAGATTGAAATGGTCCACCCACACAGACAGCTAACCATGTGCTAACTATCTGCTAACCATGTGTATGTGACCAATAACATTTGATTTGATAGTACTAACCCCCTCTATCTCTTGCTGTTTACCCCAGATACCTTTACCTTAACTATGACATTACCCTGCTGTTTACCCCAGATACCTTTACCTTAACTATGACCTTACCCTGCTGTTTACCCCAGATACCTTTACCTTAACTATGACCTTATCCTGCTGTTTACCCCAGATACCTTTACCTTAAATATGGCCTTACCCTGCTGTTTCCCCGAGATACCTTTACCATAAATATATCCTACCCTGAATTTTTTTCTGACCATGGCTCCTTCAAATGCTCAGATACATATTTTTTGTGCTTCTTACGCCACATGGGGATGAAACTAAAACCTCTCCCTGTCTCCCCCCTCTCTCTCGCTCTCTTTCGCCCCCCTCTCCCTCACTTTCTCCCCCTTTTCTTTCTTCCCACTCTCTCTTTCTCTCTACTCTCTCTCTCTCTTTCTCTCTCCTCCCTTTCTCCCCCTCTCTTTCTCCCTCCCTTTCTCTCTTTCTCCCCCCTCTCCCCCTCTTCCCCTCTCTCTCTCTCTCACTCTCTCCCCGCTCTCTTTCTCCTCCCCTTCTCGCTCTCTCTTTCTCCCTCCTTTCTCTCTCTCGCTTTCTTTTCTAAATCTAGGATCTCTGAGCTGCATGTGCAAACACATTTAAAGATTGACACGCAAAGACGCAAGGACACACACACATACCCTAGTCCATGCTGGTCTGATCAGGTCCAACTCAGGGTGTGTGTTTACCTGAATGACACCTGAATCACCACACTTGAGTCCAGACAGGTGTGTACAAGACTGGTGATCACACACACCTGTGGCACACCTCACCTGGCCTTGTGGGGTTTCCAGTGAGTCTGGTATTGAACTGAATGGTGTTTGCACTCTTCCTAAACTCTGTGTATCAGATAACAGCACAGCTGCTATTCACCCGAGAGTACACACACACACACACACACACACACACACACACACACACACACACACACACACACACACACACACACACACACACACACACACACACACACACACACACACACACACACACACACACACACACACACACACACACACACACACACACACGTCTTTACACGTGCCAATATCACTTGTTACTGTACAGGAAACTGTGTCAGTGTAAAGGACACGTCAGTGTGAAGGATATGCCAGTGTCAACAACAAAAGTATTTCACCAAACCAGTCATTCTTCATCACTTCCTCCCCACTCATCCTCAGACAGTTCAAAATGTTATTTCACTGTCCGTCTACCTGAGCTGGCATAACCATGGCGGTGTTAACACCATCAGGTAAGTAACACGGTAGCAGCCAGTAATGTTACTAGTTTGGAGAGAAGATAAGGATGATAAGTACCACTGTTCTGACTCACCTGGGATGGGTCCCACTGGAAGACTGTGTGCATCCCTGATTAGAATGAAACTAGAATGATTCCAGGTTGGATGAATTGTGTGCGTGAGAGTGACTGACCAATGTTGCAATACCAAGACGGACTCTTGTCTATCCCTTTCTCTCTCTGACTCTAGGACAGTGGTCAGCGACCCACTTCCTGGAAAGCTATCGTGTGGCTTTTTCTACTTTTCTAGTATAGAACGCTAATAACCTGCTGTGCCGTGCTAAATTGCGATTTAACTAAATAGAAGATGCAGAAGGGAAGAGAATGAAGCCCGGTGGATTAAAACAAAACATGCATTATTATTTCTACACCTTAACAGTTTATTTAGGCATGTACTTCATTCACAAAATAGGAAGATGAAAACATAATCAGACAAGAGAAATACATAGGTGGACATATTCTGAATTTTATTACATTATCATTATAGTGTATAGTGTAGGCCAGCATCCCGGAGTCGCCTCTTCACTGTTGACGTTGAGACTGGTGTTTTGCGGGTACTATTTAATGAAACTGCCAGTTGAGGAATTGTGAGGTGTCTGTTTCTCAAACTAGACACTCTAATGTACTTGTCCTCTTGCTCAGGTTTGCACCGGGGCCTCCCACTCCTCTTTCTATTCTGGTTAGAGCCAGTTTGCGCTGTTCTGTGAAGGGAGTAGTACACAGCGTTGTACGAGATCTTCAGTTTCTTGGCAATTTCTCGCATGGAATAGCCTTCATTTCTCAGAACAAGAATATACTGATGAGTTTCAGAAGAAAGGTCTTTTTTCTGGCCATTTTGAGCCTGTAATCGAACCCACAAATGCTGATGCTCCAGATACTCAACTAGTCTAAAGAAGGCCAGTTGTATTGCTTCTTTAATCAGAACAGCAGTTTTCAGCTGTGCTAATATAATTGCAAAAGGGTTTTCAATTGATCAATTAGCCTTTAAAATGTTAAACTTGGATTAGCTAACACAACGTGCCATTGGAACACAGGAGTGATGGTTGCTGATAATGGGCCTCTGTACATCTATGTAGATATTCCATTAAAAATCAGCCGTTTCCAGCTACAATAGTAATTTACAGTATTAACTATGTCTACACTGTATTTCTGATCAATTTGATGTTATTTTAATGGACAAAAAATAGCTTTTCTTTCAAAAACATGGATATTTCTAAGTGACCCCAAACTTTTGAACGGCGGTGTATGTATAAAAATGTATATATACAGTTGAAGTCGGAAGTTTACGTACACCTTAGCCAAATACATTTAAACTTTTCACAATTCCTGATATTTAATCCTAGTAAAAATTCCCTGTCTTAGGTCAGTTAGGATCACCACTTTATTTTAAGAACGTGAAATGTCAGAATAATAGTAGAGAGAATGATTGATTTATTTCAGATTTTATTTCTTTCATCACATTCCCAGTGGGTCAGCAGTTTACATACACTCAATTAGTATTTGGTAGCATTGCCTTTAAATTGTTTAACTTGGGTCAAACGTTTCGGGTAGCCTTCCAGAAGCTTCTGGAAGTTGCGTGAATTTTGGCCCATTCCTCCTGACAGAGCTGGTGTAACTGAGTCAGGTTTGTAGGCCTCCTTGCTCGCACACGTTTTTTCAGTTCTGCCAACAAATTCTCTATGGGATTGAGGTGATGGCCACTCCAATACCTTGACTTTGTTGTCCTTAAGCCATTTTGCCACAACTTTGGAAGTGTGCTTGGGGTCATTGTCCATTTGGAAGACCCATTTGCGACCAAGCTTTAACTTCCTGACTGATGTCTTGAGATGTTGCTTTAATATATCCACATAATTTTCCTCCCTCATGATGCCATCTATTTTTGTGAAATGCACCAGTCCCTCTTGCAGCAACGCACCCACACAACATGATGCTGCCACCCCCGTGCTTCATGGTTGGGATGGTGCTCTTCTGCTTGCAAGCCTCCCCGTTTTTCCTCCAAACATAACGATGGTCATCATGGCCAAACAGTTCTATTTTTGTTTCATTAGACCAGAGGACATTTCTCAAAAAAATACGATCTTTGTCCCCATGTGCAGTTGCAAACCGTAGTCTCGCTTTTTTCTGGCGGTTTTGGAGCAGTGGCTTCTTCCTTGCTGAGCGGCCTTTCAGGTTATGCCGATATAGGACTCGTTTTACTGTGGATATAGATACTTTTGTACCTGCTTCCTCAGCATCTTCACAAGGTCCTTTGCTGTTGTTCTGGGATTGATTTGCACTTTTCGCACCAAGGTACGTTCATCTCTAGAAAACAGAACGCGTCTCCTTCCTGAGCGGTATGACGGCTGTGTGGTCCCATGGTGTTTATACTTGCGTACTATTGCTTGTACAGATGAACGTGGTACCTTCATGCGTTTGGAAATTGCTCCCAAGGATGAACCAGACTTGTGGAGACCTACAATTCTTTTTCTGAGGTATTGGCTGATTTCTTTTGATTTTCCCATGATGTCAAGCAAAGAGGCACTGAGTTTGAAGGTAGGTCTTGAAATACATCCACAGGTACACCTCCAATTGACTCAAATGATGTCAATTAGCCTATCAGAAGCTTCTAAATCCATTGCATAACTTTTTGGAATTTTCAAAGCTGTTTAAAGGCACAGTCAACTTAGTGTATGTAAACTTCTGACCCACTGGAATTGTGATACAGTGAATTATAAGTGAAATAATCTGTCTGTAAACAATTGTTGGAAAAATGACTTGTGTCATGCACAAAGTAGATGTCCTAACCGACTTGCCAAAACTGTAGTTTGTTAACATGAAATTTGTGGAGTGGTTGAAAAAAAGAGTTTTAATAACTTCAACCTAAGTGTATGTAAACTTCCAACTTCAACTGTATATTCTGTAAGTACCAGGGAACAATCCATCAGACAGTTAGGCCTATGTACGTTGTCCCTTACTGTCTGTTTCATATCCAAATGACAGTTTAATAAATCTACCATTTCATGTGAGAAAATGCCTTTTATAATTGCTATGCCTGACTAGTTTAGGGTGTTACACAATGATAGTGAAATAATCTGTCTGTAAACAATTGTTGAAAAAATTACTTGTGTCATGCACAAACCGACTTGCCAAAACTATTGTTTGTTAACAAGAAATTTGTGAAGTGGTTGAAAAATGAGTTTTAATGACTCCAACCTAAGTGTATGTAAACTTCCGACTTCAACCGTATATATACAGCTATATAAAACATAATATATATATTTATATATATATATATATATATATATATATATATATATATATATATATATTTATACATATATATTTAAAATCCTGCTTATCTTAATTTCCATAATAAACAATTAATATTTGTAATAATGTAGGTAGTTTATGCAAATAATTGTTACCTCTTACCAGTATTGCCATTACAAAAATTACATAAAGGCAAGCAATTATTATTTTACCAAACAATTGTGATTCATCCCATATTGTCCCTAACATCTTTACTCCCTAGCAACAGATATGGGATACACACACACACACACACACACACACACACACACACACACACACACACACACACACACACACACACACACACACACACACACACACACACGTGCAATCACTCAACCTATCAGTAATCAAGGTAAGACCCAAGTGCAGACTGTGTGAAGTAACAATGTTTATTGTAACAGGGGCAGGTAAACGACAAGGCAGGCAGTGGTGGATAATCCAGAGTAGGAGTAAAGGTACAGGACGGCAGGCAGGCTCAGGGACAGGGACAGGCAGAGTGGTCAGGCAGGCGGGTACAGGGTCAAGACAGGCAAGGGTCAAAAACCAGGAGGACAAGAAAATGAGAGGTTTGGAAAGGACAGGAGCTGACAGGACAAATGCTGGTAAGCTTGACAAACAAGACGAACTGACACAGACAGACAGAAAACACAGGTATAAATACCCAGAGGACACCTGGAGGGGGTGGAGACAAGCACACGAGCAGGTGAAACAGATCAGGATGTGACACAACCCCTTTCCCCTACAAGCAACCATACACTCAGATGCTCAACAGTTGTTCCATCCCAGAGCCCAACTCAAGAAAGGCCTTGATTTGGGAAAAATGGGGAGATTTGATTAACCATTGTCCCGTCCTAGGTGATGGAGATCAGATATACCCCCTTCCCCTGAAACTCCCACACGCAGTCCTCCGTTGACCATATTCCCAAGTATCTCTGCAGTCAGACCTTTGATGATTTTGTGCCACAAGGGCCACAATAATATGCCCCTCCTCTCTGAATGTCAGAGTGTGACCCCCTCCCCATGGGTTACTGCAGCCAGTGTTGCCAGCACTGCCACTGCCTGGGTGGGGGCACCCCACTGGAATCCCCACCGGCTAGGTACAAGGTCGTCAAGGTTCTCATTAGCAGCTTTGAGAATTTCCTTGTATATTATGCTCTCCCATCAGGGTGCTTTGGCTTTGTAGGACCAACCCTGCCAGGCAGGCTCAGAGTCTTGAGGGGGCGGTGCTGCTTTAGTAGGTCTCTGATCACATTCATCTTTCTGATTTGGCTGCTTATAGGCTACTTACAGTAGGCCCATAAAACAGATAAGGACTTCTCCTTAGTGTATGGGTCTTTCAGGTGGGTGTCTAGGGGATAGGGTTGGGGACCATTCCATCATGATAAGACAATAAATAAATATGAATAATGTAGTTTAAAATGTATATCCCATATCTGCACAAAATTGAAAGCTCTCTCTCATAACCCCTGCTCACAAACACACATGAGCTCTGGGATCTGCAACCATTATCCTTTTTCCTTCACTTAACTCCACACAAAAACACACACCCCACTTTCCGTCACAATACATGCGCACATACCCACATACTGTGCCTTCTATGTCCTCTGTGTTTTATCTCAGCCATTTTGGTTGAGAACTTTTGTGTTCCAGCTCCTTATATTTGAAGATATATTATTTTGCTATATATTCTTTCTTCTAATGCTGTCTTATTAATTGATGAAATGCTATAAATGGAAAGCCTAAAACAAATAATTTTTCAACATTCCCTAATGGTATGGTGTAGTTGTAGTTTATTTCTTTAACAATTGTTGTATTTTATTGCTTTTCTATATATTTTTTTACTACAATCCCTACCATGTCCAGTATTGTGTGTTCTATTATTCGACTCCTCTGTGAACTTTGTAATATTTACAATAGCCATGGAGTAGTCTTTGTGTCTCTGAACATTTGGTTATCAATGTACAGTTTATCGACTACGAGAGCTACACGTTTCCCTTTCAGTCTATTTTCCTTGAAGATTGGATATAGCACTTTGAGTCGTTCTGCAATTACCTTCGGGAACTGATCATTCATGTCTATTTTCGTGCCAGCAAGTTTTTTACCCAGGCTTTTAACCCTTATGAAGAAAGCAAATTTGGCAACGACTGAGCGTTCATATCTCTGCCCTCTCTGTCCGAAACGCAGTGTCAACCAATGAACCAGTGTCAACCAATGAACCAAAGATGCGTGAGGGAGGGCCGAGCCAACTCACTCACAGTCACACACTTAGCAGCCGAGGAGAGAGAGGAAGGACAGCTGTGAAACCATCAGCTGGAAAATGAGTCGGTAGCCACAGTAGCATTTGGATGCATTTCAATAATGTAGACAATGTTAGAGCACAGTGTAGAATTTGCCAAAACAAAATCTCATATAAAGTCAGTTCTACGCACATATGCGAACTGTACACCCAACTGTGAAGCTAGCTGTAGCGGAGCTTGGAGAAACCTGCTAGTGATAGTGGTGGAGCCAGCACCTCCACACGTGGAGATGTGTCCAGTCAGTCTGCGTTACTCTGGACCCTGATCTCTCTTTTGACGAACATATCAAGACTGTTTCAAGGACAGCTTTTTTCTATCTACGTAACATTGCAAAAATCAGAAACTTTCTGTCCAAAAATGATGCAGAAAAATGAATCCATGCTGTTGAAACTTCTAGGTTAGACTACTGCAATGCTCTACTTTCCGGCTACCCAGATAAAGCACTAAATAAACTTCAGTTAGTGCTAAATACGGCTGCAAGAATCCTGACTAGAACCAAAAAAATTGATCATATTACTCCAGCTAGCCTCCCTACACTGGCTTCCTGTTAAGGCAAGGGCTAATTTCAAGGTTTTACTGCTAACCTACAAAGCATTACATGGGCTTGCTCCTACCTATCTTTCCGATTTGGTCCTGCACATACGCATGTACGCTACGGACACAAGACGCAGGCCTCCTAATTGTCCCTAGAATTTCTAAGCAAACAGCTGGAGGCAGTACTTTCTCCAATACAGCTCCATTTTTATGGAATGGTCTGCCTACCCATGTGAGAGACGCAAACTCGGTCTCAACTTTTAAGTCTTTACTGAAGACTCATCTCTTCAGTGGGTCATATGATTGAGTGTAGTCTGGCCCAGGAGTGTGAAGGTGAACGGAAAGGCTCTGGAGCAACGAACCGCCCTTGCTGTCTCTGCCTGGCCAGTTCCCCTCTCTCCACTGGGATTCTCTGCGTCTAACCCTATTACAGGGGCTGAGTCACTGGCTTACTGGTGCTCTTCCATGACGTCCCTAGGAGGGGTGCGTCACTTGAGTGGGTTGAGTCACTGACGGGATCTTCCTGTCTGGGTTGGCGCCCCCCCTTGAGTTGTGCCGTGGCGGAGATCTTTGTGGGCTATACTCGGCCTTGTCTCAGGATGGTAAGTTGGTGGTTGAAGATATCCCTCTAGTGGTGTGGGGGCTGTGCTTTGGCAAAGTGGGTGGGGTTATATCCTTCCTGTTTGGCCCTGTCCGGGGGTATCATCGGATAGGGCCACAGTGTCTCCTGACCCCTCCTGTCTCAGCCTCCAGTATTTATGCTGCAGTAGTTTATGTGTCGGGGGCCTAGGGTCAGTTTGTTATATCTGGAGTACTTCTCCTGTCTTATCCGGTGTCCTGTGTGAATTTAAGTATGCTCTCTCTAATTATCTCTTTCTCTCTTTCTTTCTCTCTCTCGGAGGACCTGAGCCCTAGGACCATGCCTCAGGACTACCTGGCATGATGACTCCTTGCTGTCCCCAGTCCACCTGGCCGTGCTGCTGCTCCAGTTTCAACTGTTCTGCCTGCGGCTATGGAACCCTGACCTGTTCACCGGACGTGCTACCTGTCCCAGACCTGCTGTTTTCAATTCTCTAGAGACAGCAGGAGCAGTGGAGATACTCTTATTGATCGACTATGAAAAGCCAACTGACATTTACTCCTGAGGTGCTGACTTGCTGCTGAGGTGCTGACTTGAGGTGCTGACTTGCTGCACCCTCGACAACTACTGTGATTATTATTATTTGACCATGCTGGTGATTTATGAACATT
Organism: Salvelinus fontinalis; assembly: GCF_029448725.1. Taxonomy (NCBI): domain Eukaryota; kingdom Metazoa; phylum Chordata; class Actinopteri; order Salmoniformes; family Salmonidae; genus Salvelinus; species Salvelinus fontinalis. Next base: position 13,227,169 of record NC_074671.1, on the reverse strand, counting down.
TGAACATCTGGGCCATGTTCTGTTATAATCTCCACCCGGCACAGCCAGAAGAGGACTGGCCACCCCTCATAGCTTGGTTCCTCTCTAGGTTTCTTCCTAGGTTTTGGCCTTTCTAGGGAGTTTTTCCTAGCCACCGTGCTTTTACACCTGCATTGCTTGCTGTTTGGGGTTTTAAGCTGGGTTTCTGTACAGCACTTTTAGATATCAGCTGATGTACGAAGGGCTATATAAATACATTTGATTTGATTTGATCAGTCAAGTAGGCCTACTCCGCGACCCACAGCAACGCAGTCTTCTATGGACCAGTTTATGCCAAAGTCTATGTCTGTAGCAAAACAAGGCCTAACTTGATATTGCATTGGCTTAAAATGATTGCCACCAATTTCCAGTCATTTTCGATCATGGAGGACAGAGGTTTTAGGTTAAATTATAGCAATAGTCTAAATCCAATGTACACAATTCCAAGCAGGAAAACCCTTTCAAAATCACTTATTCCACAACTGTACGAGAACAGACAGGCTTCAGTCATTTAATAATTTAATTAGAAATGTTTTGACACCAATCATAGTCAAAATATCGCAAACTGTTTGACTTGAAAAAATACAAAACATACTGTATATTTTTTAAAGAGCCCGCTTGGGAGCCAAAAGAGACGTCTCTTTTTGGTGAGCGGAGCCAAATCCCAGTTTCATCCTAACAATAAATCTAAATAAGAATGGTCGCATATGTGGGAGGGCAGAAACAAAATTAAAAAAATAAGAAATAACTAAATAAGTAACTAAATAGGAAGTTCATGAGGGAACAGATATCCTGTGTGTTCTAAGGGTTGTGATTGAGTGAGGGGTGGAGTAAGTTTCCAGACGTTGATGAGGTAATATGTTTGTAAGAAAGGAACCTAAGATAAATGCAACCTTCCCACGGGGCACACACCGGTTGAAACAACGTTGTTTAAAATAGGTACTTAATATTGTGAATAATGATAAAGTTGGAGTCATGATAAAATTGCCAACATGATACATGATTTGTATAAATTACATATTATAGATTGGCATAATGATTTTGTATCAATACACATGATTGCTATTAGTTACATATAATAAATTACATATTTCCCCTGTTTTCGTTCACCCCAAGACAGTAACTTCAAACTTGGCCCATATATTTTCATATTCCTTTGACTTTACATTGGTAATAGTTTTCAAAAATTTGACAGTGTTCATTGACAGTTTGAGCCATTCTGCTCCTCTTATCGACGCCTTAAAATGACGCTTTTAACAATTCGAGGTAGTGACCTGAGCATGGAAGCATGTGATGTATCTTCTGGGAGGTTCATTCCCAACAAGATAAAGACTGCATTTTTGTGTAGTCTATTTTCTATTGCTCCTTGAAATAGAGAAATATTATTTTCCAATACGCCTCCAATTTATGACAGTGTGGTGAAGAAGGCTCAACAGCACCTCTTCAATGTCAGGAGGGATGAAATTTGGCTTGGCCCCTAAGACCCCTTAAACATCATCCAGAAGGCAAGGTCAGTACAGCTGCATCAAAGCTGGGACCAATAGGCTGAAAAACAGCTTCTATCTCAAGGCCATCAGACTCTTTAAATAGCCATCACTTGCCGGCCTCCACCCAGTACCCTGTCCTGAACTTATTCACTGTCACTAGCCGGCTACCACCTGGTTACTCAACCCTACACCTTAGAGGCTGCCCTATGTACATAGACATGGAACACTTTAATAATGAAACACTGGTCACTTTAATAATGTTTACATACTGTTTTACCCATTTGTCACGCCCTGACCATAGAGAGCTGCTTATTCTCTATGTTGGTTGGGGTGTGACAGCGACTAGGGTGGGTTATCTAGGTGAATAATGATCTATGTTGGCCTGTTATGGTTCCCAATCAGAGGCAGCTGTTTATCGTTGTCTCTGATTGGGGATCATATTTAGGCAGCCATTTCCCCATTGTGCTTTGTGGGATCTTGTCTAGGTATAGTTGCCTGGAGCACTACTTTGAGCTTCACGGTTCGTTTTTGTGGCTTTATTGTTTTTTTTCTTCCAAATAAAAGGATGGAAACATACCACGCTGCATCTTGGTCCACTCCTTATAACGACCGTGACACCATTTCATATGTATATACTGCATTCTAGTCAAGGTCATCCTATTCAACTATTGCTGTACATATACTATTCTATCCTACATACTCTACAGATATGCTATACATTCTGTCCATAATGTCTATAATGTCTATACATCCCATCACATACAGTATATATTTATACTCCGGACTCCGACATTGCTCATCCTAATATTTCAATATCTCTTAATTCCATTCTTTTAATTTTAGATTTGTGTGTATTTTTAGATATTACTGCACTGTTGGTGCAAGGAACACAAGCATTTTGCTACACCCGCAATAACATCTGCTAAATATGTGCATGTGACCAATGAAATTTGATTTGATTTGAAGTGTAACCAGATCTGGATGAATTACGTACTATTTTGCATTTTGCCTGTACCTTTAATAATACATTTTTAAAAATAGAACAGGCTTATGTATTGTTTTGGACTCTTGTTTAAAACTTGACTGTTATTTTTGCAAACACAATTATTTTGGATGTAGCAGTCAGGATAGCTAGCATACTAGCTAACAATCATAATGGCAAAGACAGTACAGTATGAAGAACTGCTTCTCCAATAGAAATCCCCAATCACACTTTTAGGTGATGTCATGGCAACGTTGGCTAGCTAAGTTCAGGTGTGGAAACAAGTCATCAGGTCTAACGGTTGTCTCACACCAAACTGCGCATGTGCAGGCCGTCAAATCAAAGGCATTCTGTCGACATAAAGTTGAGTTTGATGAAAATGAAAACGTATCAGTTTGTCACTTTCATGTTGTTGTAGTAGCCTAATAAAATATTCAACTTCTTAAGACATTGGTTCCCAGAAGTATTGCAATGTTGCGCCTCTGGGTTTAGAATCTATATGATAATGGGTTTGGTTAGCTAGCTAACTAACTAAGCTAGCTACTGTCGTCAGCCAGATTAGCATCTGAATTTGAATTATTTGGAGTGTAATGCAGTTGTGCGGAGACAATGGTATGCACATACACTGAGTGTACAAAATATTAGGAACACTCTACTAATATTGAGTTGCACCCCCTTTTAATCTCAGAACAGCCTCAATTCGTCGGGCCATGGACTCCACAAGCTGTCGAAAATGTTCCACAGGGACGCTGGCCCATGTTGACTCCAATTCTTCCCACATCTGTGTCAAGTTGGCTAGATGTCCTTTGGGCTGTGGACCATTCTTGATGGGAAACTGTTGAGCATGAAAAGCAGCAGTATTGTAGTTCTTGACACACTCAAACCGGTGCGCCTGGCACTTACTACTGTGACCCATTCAAAGGCACTTAAATTTTTTGTCTTGCACATTCACCCTATGAATGGCACACATAAACAATCCATGTCTCAAGGCATAAAAATCCTTCTTTAACCTGTCTCCTCCCTTTCATCTACACTGATTGAAGTGGATTTAACAAGTGACATCAATAGATGGGTTTGCTGACAACATCACGAAAATGTTGCGCGTGCTTCATGGGGGCAGAAGTCCATGTGTTGTTGTGATTCTGGATGGCCAGATGGCTAATAACAATTACAAAGAAACTGCCATGTGGGGAATCGTAAGTGGTTAGTTTCAGCTAGTTTCATCTTGTTCTTGATTTTGAGGTGTTTTGATTGATTTCATGTCAATGCTAGTGTAACGGATGTGAAATGACTAGCTAGGTAGCGGGTACGCGCTACTAGCGTTTCAATCAGTTACGTCACTTGCTCTGAAACCTAGAAGTAGTGTTGCCCCTTGCCCTGCAAGGGCCGCAGCTTTTGTGGAGCGATGGGTAACGATGCTTCGTGGGTGACTGTTGTTGATGTGTGCAGAGGGTCCCTGGTTCGCGCCTGTGTCGGGGCGAGGGGACGCTTTAAAGTTATACTGTTACATTGATGCTGTTGACCCGGATCACTGGTTGCTGCGGAAAAGGAGGAAGTTGAAAGGGGGGTGAGTGTAACGGATGTGAAATGGCTAGCTAGTTAGCGGGTACGCGCTACTAGCGTTTCAATCAGTTACGTCACTTGCTCTGAAACCTAGAAGTAGTGTTGCACCTTGCTCTGCAAGGGCCGTGGCCTTTGTGGAGCGATGGGTAACGATGCTTCGTGGGCGACCGTTGTTGATGTGCGCAGAGGGTTCCTGGTTCGCGCCCGGGGCGAGGGGGCGGTTTAAAGTTATACTGTTACACTAATATGGCTAAAATTCGCTAGCTAGCTAACCAACAACTGTAATTATGTATTTGAGAGACAAGTGCTCATTGTGCAAATGTATTTATGTTTTCAATAAACATTGGAGACAAAATATATGTTGTCAACATTCTAAGCCAACCCTGTCTTTCTTGCCCCATAGTTGGGCACGTGCAGGTTTTGTTGATAAACAACCAACCAGTCTATAAGGGATCATAGCTTTCACCTGGATTCACCAGATCATGGAAAAATAATTGGTGTTCCTAATGTTTTGTACACTCATTTTTGTAATCACGGTGCTTGCTTAGCAAGTACCACTAGTTTTTAATAGCAATAAGGCACCTCTGTGGTTTGTGGTATATGACCAATATACCACGTTGAAGGGCTCTTGCATTGTGCCTAAGAACAGCCCTTAGCCGTCGTTTATTGCCTAATTATGTGGTGGAATTTTTATCACTTGACCTCAGAATGCAATTAGCTGCGCTTGTATGACGTAAACTCTGTGGTGATATTGTATTTGGTAAGCCTGTGTTCCACACACTTCAAAACTAGTTTAGTGTAATTTACAAAGACTGAGCGGGACATTTTTATTGCTGTATCATAGCCTACTGATTCAATATTTCTATCAAAATGCACACACTAATTATACATTTATTCAATGCGATGCTTAGAGTATTATTATGTATAGCAATTAGCAATGTTTGTATGATTTGTTGATCAGAAGTAACAGAGTGTAAATTGTCTCATCAGGATAGGTTCACCAAGTGTCCAATAGCTTCTCCAGGAATCACTGAGGTGAAGCGTCCTGGCTACACAACTCATGAAGCCAATGCAGTAAATGACACTAATCTGATCCTGTCAATTCATTTTACGTCTGTATCAGCAAGTATCCCCCAGAAAACAACATATTAACGAAAACATAAGCATATAAAGATATATAATTGATTGTTGCAAAATGTGTTGGTTACACATGAATTTGTCAACTAATGTTGCTAGCATGCTAGTGGTTAGTGGACATTCGGATTGCTAGCTCACTACAGTACTTGTTGTGACAGTGGCAGACATTTTGTGTGTAGCCTATACTGCATGTCTATAGTTAAGAGGCTTGTTGTTATCCTGTTAAGTTGAGAACTAGTTGAGAATTTCATGACCAAATGTAGCTTCATATAAGTGCTATTTTGGAGTTTGTAGCTACATTTAGCTAATCATTTTGCTAGCCCAATAATATCTAGCATTACGTCACTACATGCCGCGCCCACTAGCATTACGTCACTGCATGCACACTAGCTAACCCAGCTAGCAATGAGGAAACGGCCCAGAAGCGGAACTGATTGAATCGGCCCGGAATCAGGTGTCGGACTAGGACAGGAATCAAATTGAATGACTGCCCATAATCGGCCCAAGTACATCGGGCCGTTTCTGTTGACCGGAATTCAGCCAACTTTGCCGGCATCTTACAAGAATCCCCCCAAAAGTGCAAATTTAAATAAATGTATACAAAATTACCTGATTTAGTAATTTTAAATATTACTAATATACATTTTATACATGCAAATTATACGCATCCACAAAAATGTTTTTGTGTCAGAGGAAACACCTGGTGACCGTGTCAGCGTGCTTGCGCCTGGCCCGCCAAAGGAGTTGCTACAGCGCGATGAGACAAGGACATCCCAGCCGGCCAAACCCTCCCCTAACTCGGACGACGCTGGGCCAATTGTGCGTCGCCTCATGGGACTCCCGGTCACGGCCGGCACGGGTCTCGAACCAGCATCTGTAGAAATGCAGTTGAGATGCAGTGTCTTAGACCGCTGTGCCACTTGGGTGGCTCCATCCACAAAGTTTTTAATGCTTATCAATTTGCACAACGTATCAAAATACTAAATACCACACAGGACTCTTAAAGAATTTCTTTAATATGTTAATTGTGTTTATTTGATCACAGAAACAATGAGGAAAATATAGAAAAATAAATAAATAATGAGATGTTAATTATATAAAGCGTAATCATCTGCCAGAGAGTAGCCCTAATGAGCCCAAACGCCAAGTAATACATTTGGGCCAGATAACTCTCACCGGAATCGGCCAGAGCTCAATCCCCGTATCCTAGCCATAAGTAATACTGCCGAAGGCGGCCCAGACTCGGGCCACATGACGTTGGCCGAGTCTGACTCTCAGCCGAGTACCATTTCCTCTTGATTCGGCCCATACCTGACAAACTCAGGACCTCTGCCTTGCTAGCACACGTGACCGCCCTCCTGAGGCTTCTTACCAGTCGTTGCCACACAAAAAGCAAGCTGTTCGCTGGCGCAAGTGGGGACACTTCAGACTGAGGAGTGTGCTACACTAGCTAGTTAGTACACGATAGCTAAATAGCAACACAACACTGTGCCCCACACGCCACGCACCCTTGTCTGCCGTCCACAGATAGCCCTACTCAGCTAGCCTAGTTATCTGTATTCCAGTCAGTCTATGTAGCCAGTTGGCACTTTGCTATGTTAAATCTGTTATTTGTTCTAATGAATATCTCCAATTCATGAATGTTGAATGTCAAAACTTAATCTGATAAAGCACTGAAAGGGCAGTTACCCACTCAATTCAACATGTATTTTTTCCTCACTAAAGTGGTTTATCTTTATGGCTAGCTAGCCCACTATAATATCTGCAGACTGCAGTAATTACATGCTGCTCCCACTACAGTCCGTGCCCAGTGCCATTGAGGATACTTCTAACAGTCAGACATGTGTTGACTCGTACTGCAGGATTTTCCCTCCCGTTTCCATGGGAGAGCTGGATGAATGCCACACACCACAACCTCAAGCTGAGTGAAGGAGGTGGCTGCAGCTATGGTCTACAACAGTCTCCGCCATGACAAGAAAAGGCACGCACCGCTGTGAGGGATCCTGCCCAACCCAAATGCTTCAAAAGGCATCATTACACAAGAGGTTGTCTGTTTTGACAGGTGTTTATCAAACGGAAACCACCAGAACATTAACCCTCACGAGACTTAAAAAGTGAATAAAAAGTGATTGTTTGATTGAAATTGTTTTATCATAAACGACTGATTCATTACATGTTGGCTACATATTTTGTTTCCTGATCTGGTTTAATAAATCCTGACTGCTGTCTCTGGGCCAGTCTTGTTTGGCACATGCATGGCCAATACCGCTCCAAATACAATACATTTCCATGCTGCTATATAATGTTTTTATTTTTATATATTTTTTTATATAACCTTTCTTTAACTATGCAAGTCATTATGTATCTCATTAATCATTTACATAAACGTCTGTGTGTGCTACATTGTGATGGGTTGTCCTGCGTTGACAGTTGCAATGGTCAAAATAACAAGTGTTACAAATGTTTTTACTTTGATTTTGGTCTAAGTACCAGTTCTACAAGATGTGCACTCTGCACGCACGCACGCACATACACACACACACACATACACACACACACATAGTTGTAGTGTGTTGATGATCTATGCCAATGCCACCCCAGGTTTAAACAAGAGCATGGGGAGCTCTGCCTAATAATACAGCACAATACAGATTATTAGCAGAGAATGGGGAGCTCTGCCTAGTAATACAGCACAATACAGATTATTAGCAGAGAATGGGGAGCTCTGCCTAATAATACAGCACAATACAGATTATTAGCAGAGAATGGGGAGCTCTGCCTAGTAATACAGCACAATACAGATTATTAGAAGAAAATGGGGAGCTCTGCCTAGTAATACAACACAATACAGATTATTAGCAGAGAATGGGGAGCTCTGCCTAGTAATACAGCACAATACAGATTATTAGCAGAGAATGGGGAGCTCTGCCTAGTAATACAACACAATACAGATTATTAGAAGGGGCTTCAATTGGGTAGGGCAGCTAGCTCAAGATGGAAAATGTAAAAGTAGGCTAGAAAAAAAGGAACAAAAATCATTCCAATCCCGATGAAAATACAACGTCTGTTTAGTGTAAAGGAAAAATGCCAGCCTGTTTGCTTTGTCAGCCAGCCGTTTAGGCAGTGCGTGTTGCTTTGAATTGATGTTGACATTTGAACTCGGCCTTGTAAGCTCACTGCCAGCTGTTTTATGCACCATTTACTTTAACATTGATGTCTGCATCGGCTGCGACGAGAAAATAAGCTTCACCTAAAATAAATGAAATTTGCGCATCAAATAGCCTACCAAATAGCTGATTGTTGAGTTGCAACGGTCAGTGAAAAGCACTTAAATAGGTATTTTGCATTACTTCAAGCCACAATCTTTGGAAAAACATAGTCCAGGAAGCAAATGGCTAATGCTGAATAGAGAAGACAAAGAAAATACTAATATGTTTCTATTTATCAAAATGCTCAACTCCAAATTAAGCGAACAGTAGCCTATCTTATTGGCACCAGAAGAGATCATTGGCCAAATCCCTCTGTGAGTGCACACAAATTCAATATCTTTATCATTGGATCAGTACCACTAACCACGTTTCCATCGACAGTTTTTGAGTAAAGTCATACCATATTTAAAAAAAAAATCAAGACTGCTGTGATGGAAACAGGAAGTTATGGTATAATTATTTTTTTGTTCAAATCAAATTAATTTGTTCAAATCAAGTCAAATGTTATTGGTCACATACACATATTTAGCAGATGTTATTGTGTGTGTAGCGAAAAGTTTGTGTTCCTTGCTCCAACAGTGCAGTAGTAGGGTAGTAGGGGGTAGCTAGCCCCCTGGAGTAAGTGATGCTTACCTTCATGCTGATAATTACCTGACACATAAGAAAAGTCACAACCAGGTTGATGGAAACATGAAATGCTGGTATAATTTTAAATGCCAACAGACAATTTGTTTGTTCAACACGGTGAGATCTTTTTGTGTTGTTAAAATTAATTTTGTGAGAAATGGCTGTGGAAACATACAGAAGAGTATTAAGGCCAAGAGATGAGAAAAGAAATGGAGGGGTGATGGTACTTGTGGCAATATTTAGAGAGTAAAGTGGCAACATAATAGAGACACCATTTTGACAATGACGTTGCAGTTATATTTCAAGATGAATGTTGGTTGCATGTTTCCTTGGCTCCCTGTTACTGTGCCCGCCACTGCTGAAATGCCTGAGTTAGATGACCTGCTGAAACTATACTTTAGAATTGGCTTTAGTAGCAAGGAAATCCTTGCTCTTTTAGCACATATAAGTCTTAGGACCAGGAAGCGGTTGTGCCACAGATTATTTTCAGATAGAGGGACCGTGGTTACATATAGGTAGAGATGGGTGGGTTGTGTGTGTATGCAGGTGTGTGTGTGGAGGCAGTAACAAGTAGGGGTAAAACAAAAGAACGGCCATCAATCTAATGATCTGATACACTAGTTCAAACAGGCGTCACTGTGCAGTGTGCACTCACGATTATCAATCATCTAATCAGGGGCGCAACTTTGGTTTTAGAAGTGGGGGTGACATAACAATTTAATTATTCTTAATTTTTTCCCCCAGTTGGATAAACTCTCCAAACAGCCCACTCGACCACTCGGAGGTGTCCACATGGTCCTAAAGCACACCGTTGACTCATTTTGTATCACTTTGCAACCGCACGGCAAGCGGTACCGTTGTGCCAAGTCTAGGTCCAAAAGGCTTCTTATCAGCTTCTACCCCCAAGCCAAAAGACTCCCGAACAGCTAATCAAATGGCTACCCGGACTATTTGCATTGACCCCCCCACTCCTTTTTTTATGCTGCTGATACTCGCTGTTTATTATCTATGCATAGTCACTTTATCTCTACCTACATGTACAGCTCAATTACCTTGACTAGCCTGTACCCGGCACACTGACTCAACCGGTACCCCCTCTATATAACCACCTTATTGTTATTTTATACTTTAGTTTATTTAGTAAATATTTTCTTAACTCTTATTTTTCTTAAAACTGCATTGTTGGTTAAGGACTTGTAAGTAAGCATTTCACATTAAGGTCTACGTCTGTTGTATTCGGCTCATGTGACAAATCAAATGTGATTTGATTTTATGATGTCAATTGCTAACCAACACTTCAGACTAAACTTTTTCAATACCTGGTTCGTATACCCATTGTTGCCTTAGCATTTACTGCTAGATATTATCAGTTAAAATGTCTTTCCTACCCTACAAGGCTAATTATTCTGTGAGCTGATCCATGCCAAAACCAGTTGAGAGCTGCATACTCTTGCTGCCTGCATATTCTGCTGAAACTAGTCTGTGTGCTGCGCCCATGTGACTATAATTCACATGCTTTGCGATTGTGTAGGCTACTTTGTGTACTTTCTCTATTGTACTACATAACAGATCAGTCATATACCTCCACTACACTACTTAGATACGCATCAGTAGGGATTAAGAAGTGAGTAAGCAATGCCCAAGGAAAAAATGGGTATACCGCCTATACCTGCCCTACGCTACACCACTGGCCCATTGTGTTTTACAAAAAGCGCACTCTCTTGCATGAGTGCACAGGTGGGTGATTATGCAACTACGGGCACTTCCATGTCCTCGGGTCAATTTTGGGGATTTTATAAAAAATAAAACAAATACAAATATGTTTATGTTAAATTCACACTGGAATCACCCCATACTTTTTTAAACACCTCTCTATCAAGTATTTTAGCTACTTTTCAAATGCATTTTTCACCTCAATTTCACTATTTTGCCCTTGTCCCTGACCCAGACTTTTAAGCTTCTACTATGTTTTTCTATGAGAAAACATTAATAATTACACATTATATGATGTTATGTACTACAGAAAGAGTCGATTAAATAAAATCCATATCAATATTTATTGTGAGTATGCCCTTTATATTGTTTTTTACACAAAATATACCTGTCCTTTGGGAGTGGTGTCACTGAGGACAAATTCCTCATTAATAAAGTTTTTTCAAGAGAATGTTAATTTAGTTACCATGGAAACGTATTATGACACTGAAGCACATGGCTGCAGTGGACAGTTGTTCCAGATGTGATGTCCAGAAGTTGAAGAAAAATCAATATAAATATTTTTTGTGTAGAGAATATTTAAATTGTCAGTCATTTCCAAACAGGCTATAATTATTTAATTTGTGAAAGTGGTGGAAATTACACAAACATATTATCTTATTCGTTTTTACTTAACTTTTTTAAAAACTTAATGAAGCCTCCAGTGAGGATCCATGGCACGAAACCTCCAGTGAGGAGTTATGGCACGAGGCCTCCAACGAAGGACGTCAGTCCGGAGCCTTCAGCAACGCCCTCTAGTCCGGAGCCTCCAGCGTCTCCCTCTAGTCCTGAGCCTCCAACGACGCTCTCTAGTCCGGAGCCTCCAGCGACGCTCTCTAGTCCGGAGCCTCCAGCGACGCTCTCTAGTCCGGAGTCTCCAGCGACGCCCTCTAGTCCGGAGCCTCCAGCGACGCCCATTAGTCCGGAGTCTCCAGCGACGTCCTCTAGTCCGGAGCCTCCAGCGTCGCCCTCTAGTTCGGAGCCTCCAGCGACGCCCTCTAGTCCTGAGCCTCCAGCGACGCCCTCTAGTCCGGAGCCTCCAGCGACATCCTCTAGTCCGGAGCCTCCAGCGTTGCCCTCTAGTTCGGAGCCTCCAGCGACGCCCTCTAGTCCGGAGCCTCCAGCGACGCCCTCTAGTCCGGAGCCTCCAGCGACGCCCTCTAGTCCGGAGCCTCCAGCGACGCCCTCTAGTCCGGAGCCTCCAGCGACGGGCTTCAGTCAGGAGCAGCCAGAGTCTCCCTCCTGTCCGGAGCAGCCAGAGTCTCCCTCCTGTCCGGAGCAGCCAGAGTCTCCCTCCTGTCCGGAGCAGCCAGAGTCTCCCTCCTGTCCGGAGCAGCCAGAGTCTCCCTCTTGTCCGGATCAGCCAGAGTCTCCATCCTGTCCGGAGCAGCCAGAGTCTCCCTCCTGTCCGGAGCAGCCAGAGTCTCCCTCCTGTCCGGAGCAGCCAGAGTCTCCATCCTGTCCGGAGCAGCCAGAGTCTCCATCCAGTCCGGAGCAGCCAGAGTCTCCATCCCGTCCGGAGCAGCCAGAGTCTCCCTCCTGTCCGGAGCAGCCAGAGTCTCCCTCCTGTCCGGGGCCCGCTGCGAGGGTCCCCGTTCCGGGGTCGGCGGTAAGGGCCCCGTCCCGCACCAGAGCCGCCACCGCGGTGAAATGCCCACCCAGACCCTCCCATATTGGTTCAGGTTTTGCGGCCGGAGTCCGCACCTTTGTTTCCTGTTTAGTGTTTTCAGGACTGTTCGTTTGTCGTTTTTGTTGTTTGTCAAGTGTTTTGGTATTTTATTAAAAAATATGACCACTTACCACACTGCACCTTGGTCCTCCTCTCCTTCTCCAGACGACAATCGTTACACTTTAGGCTAATTTAATCATATTTTAAATGAATTGAATCTAGAAAATGCTCCAAGGTGTGCGCACAAGTTGAAAACTAAGTGGTATTTATCTTTATTTTTAGAAGATGCCACATAAAACAACACAGAGGTCACAGACATGTAGAAACAAAATAAAACATTATCCTATACGATGCCAGGAACATCTGCAAAAAGACAGGGAGAGATACTGGAAGAAAAAAAGAGAAGGGAGAAGTGAAATCTATCTCTGAGCTTACAAAGCGAGAACAAAGAAACGAGATGAAAATGAAAATGTAACCAACGGAATAGAAGACAGACTTTAAAGAGAACAGTTGCAATGGAGACCGACCTATCAGGCAACACACCACCTCAGTCACCAGATGACTTGCAGCCAGAACATGAGGCCAACATACCTGCCCCTAACTTACCTGCCCCTGATGCACACCCTGATACCCCTTCCTCATCATCTGCAACATGAATGAGAAGTCAAATACTTGCTGGAAGGAAAAAGGTTGGAAGAGGTCGCTCAAAAGCATACAGAGATCTTAGTATGACAAATGTCAAACTTGATAATGCTTTACGGAAAGCTGAGAAGTACAAAAAAAGGTTTGATCGACTGATGAACAAAATGAAGAGACAAGATTCCCCAAAGACAAAGAAGCAAATGAAGGGAACTCCGAAGAACTTGAGAAGGATTTTATTGTTTCAAAATGCCATCATTGCAGAGTTAAAACAAAAGTATAAAAAAAATGTGCAGTGCCAAAGACAAACAAGTGGCTTCAAAAATGCTAAGGCAACATCCTGAGAAAGTATGGCCTGGTCAAAGCCGCAAACAGAAAACCCTCTGTTCCCCCCATGTCTGTGTGTGGAATTGTTTGTTGTAAAGTGTTTGTGCACTCTGACTGGTTCGCGGCGGGATATTTTGTACCCATATTTTGTTGTTCTGGGTGCCATTGGGTGTTTCCATATTAAACTGCTCCGGTTATTACCCAGTTCTGCTCTCATGCGCCTGACTTCCCTGCAGCCAGTCACGCACCTCTTACAATCACAAGGTGATCAGCTGCAGCAACATTGAGAAAGTTATTGAGTCTTTGTGCTGTGAGAACCTGAAGAAAGAGTGCATGTGTAGAGAGTGCTCCCTTTGTCAAGCCAAACAGCTTAAAACATCTGACATCTGAGAGAAGAAAAACCAAGAGGGAAACATGGAGAAGTTCACTGTAAAAGAAAAGGTATGTGGCACACTGTAGATTCTACTGGAGGACTTCTCCAAAGGATTGAAAGTGAAGTTGGGGAAACACGTGTACAATATTCGACACCAATACTCAACTGGGAGAATTAACAGAATCTGGGGAAAGAGGAGATCATTGTTCATATTGACTTTGCAGAGAACTACCTGTGTAAATACACCAGTGAAATCCACGCAGTTCACTTTGGTGATTCTCACAGCAGGTGACCCTCCACACGTGTTGGATACTACCACAAATGATACAGTTTCACTTTGCTCACTGAGCTCAATATGCGGCATGGACCCCCCTCTGTTATCTGGGCCCATCTCTCAAAAACACTGGCCTACTTCCTTGAGCTCTGCCCATCGGCTACTGCTGTACACGTTGTGAGTGATGGGCCTACAACCCAGTATAGGTCTGAAATGTTTGACGATGGTTGTTGTTCAAAATGTTTGCATTAAAATATTGTTTTCATATGTTGTTGTCTTTTACATAGATTTCATTTCCATCACACCTTGTCATTTCTATCACACCTTGTCATTTCCACCACACCTTGTCATTTCCATCACACCTTGTCATTTCCATCACACCTTGTCATTTCCATCACACCTTGTCATTTCCACCTCACCTTGTCATTTCCATCACACCTTGTCATTTCCATCACACCTTGTCATTTCCATCACACCTTGTCATTTCCACCACACCTTGCCATTTCCATCACAACCCATATTTTGAGGTAAATTAGTATATTATGTATAATTGACCTACATTTATTAGTTTTAGATATGGAAATCATATGGTTGTTATCATAATCTCACAAAAAGGTTGGGTGGAAACATCTTATTTTTCATGATAAATAAATGTTTTCAGCTGTCACCAAGGCAAGTTTATACATTCAGGCATCATGTTGAATTATTAATACTAGGAAAACCTTATAAATCACTTTAAATAATATTCAATACAAGTTCATGTACAAGTGTATAAGAAATCCGTTATAAATCAATTGTGTGATATTTCATTTTCAACTAAAATTGATGTTTAATGACGTGACGGAAATTACATTTGTGTATGGCTGTCTGGGAAAATTGACAAAACATATAAATTCCTGAATAGTACAATTGCAGCCATTATTAGATATAGTTCCTAGAGAAATCAAAGACAAGTACAATACTGGTAAAATGGTGTTTGAATAAGTTTTAATTTCTGAAAGTTTGCACAGCCAAAGTGCCCAAAGTTGCATAATCACCCAGATATTACGGCTGCTGTCCTATCAGAATCACCAACCTGTCACACACTGAAGGCCTATAAGTTTGACACTGCGCAAACATGTCTATAAAATATATAAACGCTGTTAAGATATTGTTTCAAGAAAGGAGTGTATATATTTGGCCTGGCGAAGAGGTTTTAGGCGCTGACTGAATGGAAGCTGATAATTCTGAGGTTAAATTCTGAGGTTTTTACTCTGCTGGTCTCAGGAAGAAATGAAGAGTCTCACTGTACGAGACTGATTCAAGACAGAGTGTCAGAGTGTCTCCGACACCAAGACACTCAATATGTGGTCTCGGTCTCGACAACACTGGGGCCAGGGCCCCTAGGCACATACCCTGTGTAGCCGGTCGGTAATTTGGTGATGATTAGGCCTTCTACACGTTTTAGATAGCTGGCTAGAATACCTTACCTAGCAATCAAAAAAATGTTAGCTTACTTGGGCTAATTGAGTGACTGTCAGTGACTGGCATAACAAGTGGATACACTACACTATTTTTCGCTACATATTCGTCGCCAGACCCACTGGCTCCAGGTCATCTATAAGTCTTTGCTAGGTAAAGCTCCACCTTACCTCACCTCACTGGTCACCATAACAACACCCACCCGTAGCACGCGCTCCAGCAGGTATATCTCACTGGTCATCCCCAAAGCCAACACCTCCTTTGGCTGCCTTTCCTTCCAGTTCTCTGCTGCCAATGACTGGAATGAATTGCAAAAATCGCTGAAGTTGGAGACTTTTATCTCCCTCACTAACTTTAAGCATCAGCTATCTGAGCAGCTGTACACAGCCCATCTGTAAATAGCCCATCCAACTACCTACCTCATCCCCATATTGTTTTTATTTCGTTTTTTGCTCTTTTGCACACCAGTATTTCTACTTGCACATCATCATCTGCACATCTATCACTCCAGTGTTAATTTGCTAAATTGTAATTACTTCGCTACTATGGCCTATTTATTGCCTTACCTCCTTACTCCATTTGCACACATTGTATATAGATGTTTTCTATTGTGTTATTGACTGTACGTTTGTTTATTCCACATGTAACTCTGTGTTGTTGTTTTTGTCGCACTGCTTTACTTTATCTTGGCCAGGTCACAGTTGTAAATGAGAACTTGTTCTCAACTGGCCTACCTGGTGAAATAAAGAATGTAATAAAAATGAATTAAAAATGTATAAATAGAAAACTAACACCTCACCATCAAAGGTCACACAAGCTGAGCCTCACACACTTTAACATCACAGGGAATCTTTAACATCACAGGGAATCTTACTGCATATGACACATACTGGTCTACTATAGACCTACATTGATACCTATTGGTCCACTATAGACCTTAACTGTGAGGCACCTCTTTTTTGAGGAAGAACAAGTACTGTACAACAGAAAGAAGGCAGCTAGACAGACTGGGAGGTTTCACCACCTGCTAGCCAGCACCAGTACTGCAAGGTGGCCCAGACACTAGGAACACACAGGTAAACCTTAAACATCAAGTCACTTGGTTTCCATGACACTGGCCAATGATGTGAGAGCATTAAGGTATCAAGCATATAATAAGAATGACTACAATACTACAAGACATTCCCTTTCAATGGTCTATGATTCAGATTTTATGGGATCGAGCACGTGCTGGAAACACTTCCAGTTCAGAGGTCGGAGCAGCTGATTGGTCAGCCCTTTATTTGGCAACCAACGGTGACCTCAGACTGATCCCAATTCACACCCTATTCCCCAGCCTGCACACAACTTTAACCCCTAACCCCTATGTGGCTCTGGTAGTGCACTATATGGAGAAATAGGGTGTAATTTGAGACACAACCCTCGTAAAAGGTAATGTTCAAGCACGGTTGTAGTCAATTCCATTTCAATTCCAGTCAAATTAAAACAATCATTGATCAATGTGTAATAAACCCCTGACAATGAGGTGGAACTGGTTAAGGAGGAGCTTGAGGCTATACTGTATACTCTCACATGACATGACCTTCCGGGTCGACAAGCAGCTTGTGAATGCATGTAAGCCAAACTATCTATTCACCCTGCACTAAAACGTAAAGGTGGTCCTTAGAGGCTGTCAGGTACAGCAAGCACCTGCCTTCCTGCACACACTATCTCTCTGTCCTAACAAATCTGCCCACATGCATGCAGGCAAACACGCTTTCTCTCTCTTCACAGATCTGACAACACACACCTTCTTAAGACATACTGTACCTTTCTTAGATCTATGTTTTGGACATCAAGAATGCAGCACATAATGTGGATGGACATTAAAATGTAATATTGAAAGTGCAAACGTGCCATCTTGTGCTATGACATTATTAACACCCGGTTGGAATCCCCCCATTTCACTTCAGCAATGGTTTAGTCCGGCATCCCCTCGATTGGGTCTTCTTTGCATAGTCCACCCATCCAACAATCCAAACACTCTATTAAATGATGTGTTAACAAAATAATGTTTCAACCATGTAGTCTTGGTGATATCTTCCAGATTCATACCATCAATTTTATAAATGTTGGGTGAAAAATCTGTACAAAACCATTATGTTCCAGTACCTCCCAGCTCAGATATAGTCTTCTCCCAGTTCAGGTCCTTCCTCAGGCCTGGTCCATGAAACACTCAGCTTTTGGCACAGTTAGTCTCCACTCTGTAGTGTAAAGATGGATTACTATTCCATGTGATGCTGAGATCTATTAACTGTCCTGGGTGAACACTCAGGGTCACAGTGTGTGTGGGTCTTCTGTGCAACTGCATGCATGGTTGTGTGTGTGCGTGTGTAACTTACTGATGATAAAAAGACAAGGCAAGGTGAAAGGAGTGCATTACCATGGTTATGCTGTGGGGCCGTTTCTATAGCTACAGGTATGCATTGGGATGCTGTTACCATGGTGACAAACAAAAGTGTGGCGTTGCTTAAGGCATCATATTAGATGGCTGGTTTCTTCTCCTGAGACAATACATTTAGTTTATGAAATCTAGTCACATAGAAGACAGCTGTAATCAGGTGCAGAAATCTGGTTGGCTCACCTGACAGCCTCGTTCTCCAACAGAGACCAAGGATCAGGGGTTAAAGGTGCCTGAGCAGAATGTACATTCACATTTTAGATCTTATCGAGGGCTACTTACAGTAGTGAATGGATTTTTAAAATATATTTTTAAACTTTTACTCATACTGGTCCCACGTGGGAATCAAACCCACAACCCTGGCGTTGCAGGCGCCATTCTCTACCCACTGAGCCACTCAGGACATACCAAATGTCATGGAGCCAAAGATTAATGTTGACCAGACCAGATACCTACCAAACTTCAGGGTGTCATTCTCTAGGTGTTCTGCCACGTTGGCGTGTTGTTCGTTGCCTAGGAGACAGTTCTGAGACTCACTGAGAGGACTGGGACGTCTGCAGTACTGGGAATAAAATAATAGGTTTTCAAACATCTGATTGATTATGCATTACTGAACATACAGTATGTCACAAAAGTGAGTACACCCCTCACATTTTTGTAAATATTTGAGTATATCTTTTCATGTGACAACACTGAAGAAATGACACTTTGCTACAATGTAAAGTAGTGAGTGTACAGCTTGTATAACAGTGTAAATTTGCTGTCCCCTCAAAATAACTCAACACACAGCCATTAATGTCTAAACTGCTGGCAACAAAAGTGAGTACACCCCTAAGTGAAAATGTCCAAATTGGGCCCAATTAGCCATTTTCCCTCCCCGGTGTCATGTGACTCGTTAGTGTTACAAGGTCTCAGGTGTGAATGGGGAGCAGGTATGTTAAATTTGGTTTCATCGCTCTCACACTCCCTCATACTGACTGGTCACTGGAAGTTCAACATGGCACCTCATGGCAAAGAACTCTCTGAGGATCTGAAAAAAATAATTGTTGCTCTACATAAAGATGGCCTGGGCTATAAGAAGATTGCCAAGACCCTGAAACTGAGCTGCAGCACGGTGGCCAAGACCATACAGCGGTTTAACTGGACAGGTTCCACTCAGAACAGGCCTCGCCATGGTCGACCAAAGAAGTTGAGTGCACGTGCTCAGCGTCATATCCAGAGGTTGTCTTTGGGGAATAGACGTATGAGTGCTGCCAGCATTGCTGCAGAGGTTGAAGGGGTGGGGGGTCAGCCTGTCAGTGCTCAGACCATACGCCGTACACTGCATCAAATTGGTCTGCATGGCTGTCGTCCCAGAAGGAAGCCTCTTCTAAAGATGATGCAAAGAAATCCCGCAAACAGTTTGCTGAAGACAAACAGACAAAGGACATAGATTACTGGAACCATGTCCTGTGGTCTGATGAGACCAAGATAAACTTATTTGGTTCAGATGGTGTCAAGCGTGTGTGGCGGCAACCAGGTGAGGAGTACAAAGACAAGTGTGTCTTGCCTACAGTCAAGCATGGTGGTGGGAGTGTCATGGTCTGGGGCTGCATGAGTGCTGCCGGCACTGGGGAGCTACAGTTCATTGAGGGAACCATGAATGCCAACATGTACTGTGACATACTGAAGCAGAGCATGATCCCCTCCCTTCGGAGACTGGGCCGCAGGGCAGTATTCCAACATGATAACGACCCCAAACACACCTCCAAGACGACCACTGCCTTGCTAAAGAAGCTGAGGGTAAAGGTGAAGGACTGGCCAAGCATGTCTCCAGACCTAAACCCTATTGAGCATCTGTGAGGCATCCTCAAATGGAAGGTGGAGGAGTGCAAGGTCTCTAACATCCACCAGCTCCGTGATGTTGTCATGGAGGAGTGGAA
Source organism: Salvelinus fontinalis (assembly GCF_029448725.1). Classification (NCBI taxonomy): domain Eukaryota; kingdom Metazoa; phylum Chordata; class Actinopteri; order Salmoniformes; family Salmonidae; genus Salvelinus; species Salvelinus fontinalis. Next base: position 13,207,289 of record NC_074671.1, on the reverse strand, counting down.
GAGGACTCCAGTGGCAACCTGTGAAGCTCTGGTGAACTCCATGCCCAAGAGGGTTAAGGCAGTGCTGGAAAATGATGGTGGCCACACAAAATATTGACACTTTGGGCCCAATTTGGACATTTTCACTTAGGGGTGTACTCACTTTTGTTGCCAGCAGTTTAGACATTAATGGCTGTGTGTTGAGTTATTTTGAGGGGACAGCAAATTTACACTGTTATACAAGCTGTACACTCACTACTTTACATTGTAGCAAAGTGTCATTTCTTCAGTGTTGTCACATGAAAAGATATACTCAAATATTTACAAAAATGTGAGGGGTGTACTCACTTTTGTGATATACTGTATTTAGATAATTTTTGACGTTACACTAGATAAAACAGTTTAAATCTCTCACGTTTCAGTTTATTCATCTACATCTGATAACCGTTTGTTGGTGCTGTCACATTGATTGACCTTCTGATCGACTGATCAGTTTTGATGACCTTTTATTGGCCTCTGGCTGCAGGGGGATTGTGGGCTGTTCTGGGTCAATATTGCCCGACTGTGCTGGGAACATCAGTCCATCTCCTTGACTGTTATACACCACACAGCACACAATTCACAACACACCACACAGTACCACACCACACACCACACCACATCCCACACCACACAGTACCACTTCCCACAGTACCACACCAGATCCAACATCACACCACAGTACCACACCACACAGTACCACACCACATCCCACACCACACAGTACCACACCACACAGTACCACACCACACAGTACCACTTCCCACAGTACCACACCACACAGTACCACACCAGATCCAACATCACACCACAGTACCACACCACACAGTACCACACCACACAGTACCACACCACACAGTACCACACCAGATCCAACATCACACCACAGTACCACTTCCCACAGTACCACACCAGATCCAACATCACACCACAGTACCACACCACACAGTACCACACCACACAGTACCACACCACACAGTACCACACCACACAGTACCACACCAGATCCAACATCACACCACAGTACCACTTCCCACAGTACCACACCAGATCCAACATCACACCACAGTACCATACCACATCCCACACCACACAGTACCACACCAGATCCAACATCACACCACATACCACACCACACAGTACCACACCACACAGTACCACACCACATCCCACACCACATCCCACACCACACAGTACCACACCAGATCCAACATCACACCACATACCACACCACACAGTACCACACCACACAGTACCACACCACATCCCACACCACACAGTACCATACCACAGTACCATACCACAGTACCACACCAGATCCAACATCACACCACAGTACCATACCACAGTACCATACCACAGTACCACACCACATCCCACACCACACAGTACCATACCACAGTACCATACCACAGTACCACCCCACACCACATCCCACAACACACAGTACCATACCACAGTACCACCCCACACCACATCCCACAACACACCACACAGTACCACCCCACACTACCATACCACAGTACGACACCACATCACACCACACCGGCAGAGAGAAGACACTGGTCTAGAGACTGGTTGTTACAAGTAGTGCACATCCATACATCTGGTTCAGATTTCATCCTTCCCACCATCTCCTCCCTCCCTCCAACCTCGTGAAGATGGGTAGCTGCCAGAACTTCTTCCTGTGGAGCTTTGAATGCCTCTGAGGAAGGGGGAGAGACAGGGAGGGGGAGAGAGAGAGAAGGAGGGGGAGAGAGAGGGAGGGAGAGGGGGAGAGAGAGGGAAGGAGGGGGAGAGAGAGGGAGGGAGTGAGGGAGTGAGAGAGGGAGAGATGGGGGGGGTGGAGAGGAGGGAGGGATGGAGAGAGGGCGGGTGGTAGGATAGGGGAGAGAGACGTAGGGTAGAGAGAGAGAGCGAGCGAGTGAGAGGGGGAAACAGACTGAGGGATGGAGGAGATGGGAAACCGTTACTCACTGTCCACTACTTGATGAAATACTGCAGTACGTGGCTGCAATGAACAAACAGAAAAATCCCACACAGTTGTTCACCCTGAAAGAGAAACTTTGATAAATTAAATTTTGATAAACTTTCATATCTATTGGGTGAAATACCACAGTGTGCCATCACAGCAGCAAGATTTGTGACAACCAGTGAAGAACAAACACCACTGTAAATACAACCCATATTTATGTTTATTTATTTTCCCTTTTGTACAATTTGCACATCATTACAATGGTGTATATAGACATAATATGAAATGTGAAATGTCTATTCCTTTGAAACTTTGTAAGTGTAATGTTTACTGTTCATTTGTTATTTTTTATTTCACTTTTGTTTATCTATTTCACTTTCTTTGGCAATTCTTTGGCAATAAAGCCCTTAAATTGAATTAAATTGAAATTGAGAGAGAGAGAGAGTGTGTAAATGTGTTTTCCGTGCCAATAAAGCCCCTTCAGAATTGAAAGAGAGAGAGAGAGAGAGAGAGAGAGAGAGAGAGAGAGAGAGAGAGAGAGAGAGAGAGAGAGAGAGAGAGAGAGAGAGAGAGAGAGAGAGAGAGAGAGAGAGAGAGAGAAAGACAGAGACAGAGAAAGACAGAGACAGAGACAGAGAGAGAGAGACAGAGACAAAGAGAGAGTCAAAAACGAAGTTGAGTTATGACCTTACTTCATCTGAACATTAGAACAGTTTGGAGTACACTTACACGTCGTTGTAGATGTTTCAGGGCAGTTATCTAAAGGAAAGGTACCTCTTTGGAGGGGTTGGCAGGACTGGTTAAGATGGTGTTCCAGTAGGACCACACAAACATGATGAAGGACAGGTGGAAGAACACTATGTAGATGACTGCAAGAGCCACACACAGTCACAGTCAGAGACACATTGCAGAAAACAGTCAAAACATTCAGGACAAGTGTACGAAGGGTTGCATTTTGTAGTAGTTTCAAAATGGACTCTGAACTGAGTGTGTGTGTTTGTGTGTGCCACAGAGGTTCTCCGCACTGCAAACGCTGACTCTCTCCTTTGTTCTTATCCTCCTAGATCTATCCGCTGCCTTGGACATTGTGAACCATCAGATCCTCCTCTCGACCCTCTCAGGGGCATCTCAGTCTCTGCACGCTTCTAGGACCTCTCCTCTTCTCTCCATACACCAAGTCACTAAGCTCCGTCACATCCTCACACGGTCTCTAATATCATCAACATATGACTAGGACGATAAAAAACACAGATATCCAAGCTAAGCCCTGTTGACAGCATCGCAGTATGTGGGTGGGCGCCATCTTTACTCTCCCATCTGAAGGGTTTCCACTAGATGGCACCAGTGCTAAATTTGTACACCCAGGTTAACACTCAAGACGAAGAAGAAAAAAGATAGAAACTACAGCCAAAGTCTTCAGAACAGCCTTAGAAGGAGGTTAAACATCACAGCCACATGGCCGCTCATGGCTCTGAGCAAGAAGTTCACTCTCAGGAGTTAAATGGACTTGACATGGGGAGAGTAATTGTGGGTGGTTTTGAAAACTAAGGCAGGACATTTTTCCCTTTAACTTGTAATCTTAATATGTGCTTCATATTACCCCATAGGCAGGCCTATATATTCTCATAGTTGTGTTCTGCTGTAGCCCACATTGATGTGTTTCATTTGAAGTTATATTCCGATATTGCGCTATAAGTTTTACTGCTACATCGATGTCTTGAAAATTATATGATATTCGGGTCTTGTAAACCCCACAGCACGTGTTCTGCAGTGTCTTCTAAACATTCTGTTGTACATTGATGTCTAGAAAATAAGTCTATATGAAATTCGGACATGTGCAAGCCCGGCTATACTCAAGTATGTAGGCATACTGCAGTGACGTCTAAAATACATTGAATTAATTAGCACCTTGGAGAGTGCTGTCCTTTCAACACCATAGACAGTAGGCTACTTAGCTGCTACGTTGTTTTGGACACTTTTTCGTCAATGTGTTCCGGTACCTCTGGACACCCACCCCATCTCACGCTCACTGTGTTCCGGGCCCTCCCGATTTACAAATTAAGTACTACTATATCGTAAAAATGCATGAAATATTTTTTTTGGGGGGGTCTCAATTTAAGGTTAGCAGTGATGTTAAAGTTAGGTTTATAATCACATTTTAAAGAGATAAATAGTAGAAATGGTTGGGGATTATAACTTCATAGCTGTGGTATCTAGTGACGACCCCACCCCATGGGAGAGTTTGCGTGACGTCACCGACCACACTTCCCTGTGCATTTCCCTTCGTCTCCCGGTAGAGTGTGCAAGTGTCCCACACTTTATATATATATATATATATATATATATATATATATATATATATATAATAGTATATCTGTAAGGTTTACACGTGTTGTATTCGGCGCTAGTATTTCTGGGGTGTATTCATTACGCCGATTCTGTTGCAAAATGTTCTGTCTGTTGCGAAACCGATTACTTGCAACGGTAGGTCCCTTTCTGTTTCGCACTGTTCTCTGTTTGCTTCCGTCTGGTTGTTAAACGATAAACGGTAATGAATAAGCCCTGGCCCGAAAAAAAAGTAGAAGTTTTGGAGTTTCTACTGTTTTGTATGCTTTTGTTAATCTCTTGATTTCTAGTTTGGATGTCTTTGTAAATGTAACCTTAATCAGGTCCCTAGACATATTCTACTAATCTAGGCGTCTCTTTAATTAGGATTGTATATTATATTGGTCTTAGACCTGGACCTGCGTGCTTTATTAGCCTTCAGTCGGCTCGGACTATTCTTTTCAAATCACTACTGATTGGTGTGTCCGCCAGGAGGCAGCACGTCCGTTTACTAGGGTAACATATAACCTTTGGCAGGACTGAAAGCAAACTGAAAGGAATATCCTCCACACACAGGAACTGCAGATTTCGACTAATCTATTTTCAAAATCCGAGGCATAGCATGTCTTCCCATTGACATTTTGTTCTTAAAGATAAATCATATTTTGTATAAAGTGAACGAGATTTTTTACTTAAAAAAAAAATCGATTAGAAAGTTCTCGATTAGAAATGGATGTTCAGAAGTATTTTCTACGCATTGGGTATGAGGGACCAGCTTTGCCAACGCCGACCTTGGACGCGCTCCAGCGTGTACACCGCTGTCATCTGAGGACTGTCCCGTTCGAGAATCTCACCATCCACAGCGGGGGACGCGTACGACTCGACCTCCCGCACCTCTATGACAAAATCGTTAACCACCGCCGCGGAGGGTTCTGCTTCGAGAATAACGGTCTGTTCTCTTGGCTTCTGTCGGAAATGGGATTCGAGGTCACCATCCTAGCGGGCCAAGTGAGAAACGCCATCACAGGGTGGTACGGCCCGCTGTTCGACCACTTCATCTCCATGGTGACGCTCGAGGGGCATCGGTGGCTGTGTGACGTGGCATTTGGTGGATCAGGGTTCGAGTTCCCCATGTCCTTAGAGACGGAAGAAGCTCAGAAGCAGGGCCACAGAGTGTACAGGATCAGACAAGTGGGAGAGATGCACTTTCTGGAGTGGCAAGATGAAGAGAGAGAAACTGGGCTCTGGACTGAGCTATACAAGTTCACTCTGGACACAAGACACAGAGGAGACTTCATAGAGATGTGTGACTACCATCAGAGCTCCCCTAGCTCCATCTTCTTCTGTAAGTCTCTCTGCTCCATCCTGAAGCCTACCGGGAGGCTCACCTACATGGGCCACAAACTCATCACCACCCAGTTTCCCTCAGATGAAGCTGGGACTGTGACTAAAACCACCAGAGAGCTGACTGATGAAGAGATACCTGACATACTAAAGGAGGAGTTTGGAATCATGCTGGAATCTCAACTTGTCCCAAAGGATGAAACTATCACACCACCCCTCAACATTTTTTAAAATGTTTTTCTTTCTTCTTCATGATAAACAAGACAGAAACAAATTGTCAGTTTGATTTAATAAATTAATATACATACACTTAAGATGTACAATGGTCATTTCATTAATCCAAATCTGTCCAATTTCAGACAGGTCCGCATCCAAAGTATTTACATATGTACAATCCTCAGGCTGCACTTAACACTTAGCAAGGCATGAACATGAAAGGGAGAGGGGGGAGAGAAAGAGAGGGGGGGAGAGAGAGCGAGCGAGGGGGAGAGAGAGCGAGGCGGAGAGAGAGAGAACACGAGATGGGTGGTTTCCAAAAGCAAACTTGACTATTCTGGGGTAGAGTTAGGGGGCGGGACAGAGCTGGCTCCCCTAGCCTTGCGTTCGTAGTTGACAAGCCGCTGGCCAACCAGGTACCTGCAGGAAGGCAAAGAGGGCACGGGGGTTAAAGAACAGTCACATGTCAATCACAATACTAGAGCATTTACCTAGTTTGTGTGTGAGCTGCTTATCAAGACCTTGAATAGTTTAAATCAGGTGTGGAAGTGCTGGGCCGGAACAAAAGCCTGCATATCCTGAAACTCCCTGGGACCATGGTTGTACTATCCCTATACAAGGAGCTGTGAAGGAACAGGCCAGGGATGGAGATAGGGGTGGGTGCCTACTTGTCGTTCTTGATGTGTTCGTAAAGACGTTTGAACTGTCGTATCTGGAAGGAGAGGATGCCGATGATGGACACCACCATCAGGAGGAATGGGTAGATCCTCCTCTGTATCAGAATCTGCATCTCTGGAGTCACACCTGACACACCTGACAGACCTGCCACACCAGGAGGGGTACAGATATATTAGTAGAGTTATACCTGGAGTCACACCAGGAGGGGTACAGATCTATTAGTAGAGTTATATCTGGAGTCACACCAGGAGGGGTACAGATCTATTAGTAGAGTTATATCTGGAGTCACACCAGGAGGGGTACAGATCTATTAGTAGAGTTATATCTGGAGTCACACCAGGAGGGGTACAGATCTATTAGTAGAGTTATATCTGGAGTCACACCAGGAGGGGTACAGATCTATTAGTAGAGTTATACCTGGAGTCACACCAGGAGGGGTACAGATCTATTAGTAGAGTTATACCTGGAGTCACACCAGGAGGGGTACAGATCTATTAGTAGAGTTATACCTGGAGTCACACCAGGAGGGGTACAGATCTATTAGTAGAGTTATACCTGGAGTCACACCAGGAGGGGTACAGATCTATTAGTAGAGTTATACCTGGAGTCACACCAGGAGGGGTACAGATCTATTAGTAGAGTTATACCTGGAGTCACACCAGGAGGGGTACAGATCTATTAGTAGAGTTATACCTGGAGTCACACCAGGAGGGGTACAGATCTATTAGTAGAGTTATATCTGGAGTCACACCAGGAGGGGTACAGATCTATTAGTAGAGTTAGAGCTGAACACTTCATACTCACCCACAAGTGTGCATGCAAACACTTCCCATGAACATGCACGCAAACAAACAAACACGTGCACACACACACACTGCACACACACACTGTTGACTGACCTACGGCAGGTACGACCCCGGCTGCTATGGCGTAGGGGACACACAGGGACAGCAGCAGCACCGAGATGACAGGGGCAGCCAGCTTACAGATGATGAAATGGAGGTCGATGTTCCTGATGCCGTTAGCATACACCTGACAGGAGGAGAGGTGGCAATGTTACCCTTCACTGGTCACTTTACACAGGATCAAAATCTAATGTTCAAGTAGGGGGAAAAGTTATTTGTCACAAGTGCTGAATACAACAGGTGTAGACCTTACCGTGAAATGCTTACTTACAAGCCCTTAACCAACAGCGCAGTTCAAGAAAGAGTTAGCAAAGTATTTACAAAATAAACTAAAGTGAAAAAAATAATAAGAAACAGAAGAAAATGACACAATAACGAGGTTATATACAGGGGGCACCTGTACCGAGTCAGTGTGCAGGGGACAGGTTAGTCAAGCTAAAGTAAAGTGACTATGCATAGATAATAAACAGCGAGTAGCAGCAGTGTAAAAACAAATGTAAATAGTCCAGTGGCCATTTGATTAATTGTTCAGCAGTCTTATGGCTTGGGGGTAGAAGCTGTTAAGCCTTTTGGACCTAGACTTGGCGCTCCTGTACCGCTTGCCGTGCGGTAACAGAGAGAACAGTCTATGACTTGGGTAACTGGAGTCTTTGACCATTTTTTGGGCCTTCCTCTGACATCGCCTGGTGTAGAGGTCCTGGATGTCAGGAAGCTTGGCCCCAGTGATGTACAGGGCCCTACGCACTACCCTCTATAGTGCCTTGCGGTCAGATGCCGAGCAGTTCAATCAGTCACAACGAAAAGAGTTGGTCAAACTTCGTGTGAGATTGAACATTGTATTAGGCATAATGACGTGGTGTAGGGTAACACACCTGCTCTATGACAGTCTTCAGCCACCACTGTGGACCCATGAGGGTGATGGCAGCGATGATTTTGGCATGGAGCACCCCCAGAGCCCAGTCCTACACACAAGATACCATATAAAAACAGTGACCTTTACTATTCCACACAAGATACCATATAAAAAAACAGTGACCTTTACTATTACACACACACACAAGATACCATATAAAAAAAACAGTGACCTTTACTATCACACACACACACACACACACACACACACACACACACACACACACACACACACACACACACACACACACACACACACACACACACACACACACACACACACACAAGATACCATATAAAAAAAACAGTGACCTTTACTATTACACACACACAAGATACCATATAAAAAAACAGTGACCTTTACTATTACACACACACACACACACACAAGATACCATATAAAAAAACAGTGACCTTTACTATTACACACACACAAGATACCATATAAAAAAACAGTGACCTTTACTATTACACACACACACACACACACACACACACACACACACACAAGATACCATATAAAAAAAACAGTGACCTTTACTATTACACACACACACACACACACACACAAGATACCATATAAAAAAAACAGTGACCTTTACTATTACACACACACAAGATACCATATAAAAAAAACAGTGACCTTTACTACTATTACACACACACAAGATACCATATAAAAAAACAGTGACCTTTACTATTACACACACACACACACACACACACACACACACACACAAGATACCATATAAAAAAACAGTGACCTTTACTATTACACACACACACAAGATACCATATAAAAAAACAGTGACCTTTACTATTACACACACAAGATACTATATAAAAACAGTGACCTTTACTATTACACACACAAGATACTATATAAAAACAGTGACCTTTACTATTACACACACACACAAGATACCATATAAAAAAAACAGTGACCTTTACTATTACACACACAAGATACTATATAAAAACAGTGACCTTTACTATTACACACACACACACAAGATACCATATAAAAAAAACAGTGACCTTTACTATTACACACACAAGATACCATATAAAAAAACAGTGACCTTTACTATTACACACACACACACACACACAAGATACCATATAAAAAAACAGTGACCTTTACTATTACACACACACACACAAGATACCATATAAAAAAACAGTGACCTTTACTATTACACACACAAGATACTATATAAAAACAGTGACCTTTACTATTACACACAAGATACCATATAAAAAAACAGTGACCTTTACTATTACACACACAAGATACCATATAAAAACAGTGACCTTTACTATTACACACACACACAAGATACCATATAAAAAAACAGTGACCTTTACTATTACACACAAGATACCATATAAAAACAGTGACCTTTACTATTACACACACACACACACACACAAGATACCATATAAAAACAGTGACCTTTACTATTACACACACAGTACCTGCCAGGGGTAGAAGAGAGGTGTCTGGTCCAGAGGAACGCGTAGCGGAGCAACGATGACCAGTTCAAACAGCAGGCCCAGCAGTAGAGGGATAACACCAGCCACTAGCAACGCTACTACCAGGGTCTTCAGAATCTACACACACACACACACACACACACACACACACACACACACACACACACACACACACACACACACACACACACACACACACACACACACACACACACACACACACACACACACACACACACACACACACACACACACACACACACACACACACACACACACACACGACATTAAAGGTAAGACATGATTGGATGTTGAAATATAAGTGATAATGACATGAAGATCTTGACCCTGGACATACAGCCCCCTCCATAACTAGTACAGCCCCCTCCATAACTAGTACAGCCCCCTCCATAACTAGTACTGCCCCCTCCATAACTAGTACTGCCCCCTCCATAACTAGTACAGCCCCCTCCATAACTAGTACAGCCCCCTCCATAACTAGTACAGCCCCCTCCATAACTAGTACTGCCCCCTCCATAACTAGTACAGCCCCCTCTATAACTAGTACAGCCCCCTCCATAACTAGTACAGCCCCCTCCATAACTAGTACAGCCCCCTCCATAACTAGTACAGCCCCCTCCATAACTAGTACATCCCCCTCCATAACTAGTACAGCCCCCTCCATAACTAGTACTGCCCCCTCCATAACTAGTACAGCCCCCTCCATAACTAGTACAGCCCCCTCCATAACTAGTACAGCCCCCTCCATAACTAGTACAGCCCCCTCCATAACTAGTACAGCCCCCTCCATAACTAGTACAGCCCCCTCCATAACTAGTACAGCCCCCTCCATAACTAGTACAGCCCCCTCCATAACTAGTACAGCCCCCTCCATAACTAGTACAGCCCCCTCCATAACTAGTACAGCCCCCTCTATAACTAGTACAGCCCCCTCCATAACTAGTACAGCCTACTACAGTCCATCTTCCTCTATACACACTTGCAGAAAAGTGGATTTGGTCATTATTAGGATCCCAATTAGCCGCTGCAAAAGCATCAGCGATCCACATGAAACATGACATGCTACATAGTACAGAATATAGTTAAGGACTGGAACACAAATCTAAAAACGTCTATATATCAGTACATACACACTATATCTAGCTGTAATACATACAGCACTACAGTGCAAATTACAATACAAGATACATCAAATGACTGTGTCTCTTCACAGTCCCTCTGATGACGTAAGATTATCTTTTATCTGTTTTTAGAAACAGTTTTTATTGCTAGCTTGAGTTACCCGGGTGGCAGATAGAGCCATGACTACATGGAACTGTGTGTTTCCCAGCCTCTGTTCTGGACCTGGGGGCTGTGAAGAAACCTTTGGTTGCATGTCTTGTGTGGTACCGATGAGAGTCCGAACTGTCTGCCAACTGCTTGAACAGACAGTCGGGTACCTTCAACACATCAACACCTCACACCAAGACCAACAGTGATGCAGTCAATCTCTCCTCAACTTTGAGCTGACACTTCCCCTCCGTGTACATCTAAGTGCTGCTTTGTTCTGGAACAACTGCAATTTACCTATGTCCTTCTTTGGCGCACATGACCCCACAGCTAGGCAGTAGTGCAGCTGTGACAAAACTTAGGCCTTTTGGACATGTCTGGTCGACTGAGATGTCAAGGCAGAGCAACAGGCAGACCTCTTCCCATTTTAGCAACCATTGAGTCGATATGTTTTGACCACGAAAGCTTGCCATCTAGGGTTACACCTAGCAGTCGTCTCCTCAACTTACTCAATAGCCACATTATTCAATAATAGGTGTCAACAAGGTTTATGCTTTTAGTTGAAATATTTAGGTTATTGCTAGTTACCCATTCTAAAACTGACTGGCGCTCTCCGATGTATTTTCCGTTTGAGTCGTCAGCGTACATAGACACACAGGCTTCATTCAAGGCCGGCTGCCACACTTAACTGAATTTGCCTTTCGAGAGAGGCTTCCATTAAGGAAAACCCTCTGTGGCTACTCTTACCATGAGGCTCCACTCCTGGACTTTGACCATGATGATAGTGCGTCCCTGGGGCATCCAGGCCAACAGCACGGTGGCACCGCGGATGGACAGCCAGCACACGTACAGACCACACGCTGCTGTATACAGCTCATGGATCTTCGAGCTGCCTGTCCAGAATGACATCAGCCAACGGCCCGCAAACACTTCAACACACACATTCAAAACAAAACCATGGCTTTTAGTGTCCTTTCGTAACATTCAGGTTAGTCATTCCAGGTGAGATTCCTGAAGAAGTACTCCAGTATTGAGATCAAATAAGTTCACTTATTTCCGCGCAGTTCAATTCGATTTAAAACAATACTAAGGTGTGTCGATAGATGAGAGGTCAGTGTTGGGGAAGCTACTGTGAAAATATAGTTTACCAAGCTACCAATTACTGAACACTGGAAGAAGGTAAGCTACCCTTAAGAAAAATATAGTTTACTGAACTAAATGTGAGAGTTCAGTGACCAGGAAGACGATGCGACAGCCCCCTCCTCAGGGGATAGGTACTCAGTGTAAAACCAATTAGTACACACCTGGGCCCACTAATTGCTTTGTGTCTTCCTCTATATAGGTGTGCCAGGAGAGGAGCTGGGGAGGATTGGGAATAAAGACTGGGACCTGTGAGAACGTCAGTGTTTCCTTCCTCAGAGAGAGCTTCTGTGACTGGGCACCTGTCTCTCTGTTAACCAAGGCAGGCTTTAGGTAGAGAGGAGTGTTCCTCCGGTAACTGTTATGTGTAGACGACAGTCTAAGACAGGTAGAGAGGAGTGTTCCTCCGGTAACTGTTATGTGTAGACGACAGTCTAAGACAGGTAGAGAGGAGTGTTCCTCCTGTAACTGTTCTGTGTAGACGACAGTCTAAGACAGGTAGAGAGGAGTGTTCCTCCGGTAACTGTTATGTGTAGACGACAGTCTAAGACAGGTAGAGAGGAGTGTTCCTGCGGTAACTGTTATGTGTAGACGACAGTCTAAGACAGGTAGAGAGGAGTGTTCCTCCGGTAACTGTTATGTGTAGACGACAGTCTAAGACAGGTAGAGAGGAGTGTTCCTCCGGTAACTGTTATGTGTAGACGACAGTCTAAGACAGGTAGAGAGGAGTGTTCCTGCGGTAACTGTTATGTGTAGACGACAGTCTAAGACAGGTAGAGAGGAGTGTTCCTCCGGTAACTGTTATGTGTAGACGACAGTCTAAGACAGGTAGAGAGGAGTGTTCCTCCTGTAACTGTTCTGTGTAGACGACAGTCTAAGACAGGTAGAGAGGAGTGTTCCTCCTGTAACTGTTATGTGTAGACGACAGTCTAAGACAGCAGTAGCCGTGTGTTGTTTTGTGTTCCCTTTTCGGCCACGGCCTTTTGGTCAACGGCTTAGTTTATGTGTTTTGTTACACTGGTGTTTCAGCGTTGGACGTCCCCTGTACTGGAGTTATTTTGTTGGGAGAAAGAAGACCCGTTTAGTAAACGATACAAAAGAAATCGATCCACAACTACTGCCTCTGGTCTGTTGATGTTATACCTCCACCGGTGTTAGGGTGCTTCGGATAAGCTGATTCGTTCACATAAAGTTCATTTGAAAACAAACTACTTTGTGATAAATTATCATATCACTACGGAGTCAGATGTTAACAGAATGTGTAATTTAGCCTATTAAAAAAAAAAAAAAAAAAAACTCCAAGTGAGAATTAGGCCAGTCTATTGCCGAAAAAGAAAAGGACATTCATTTTACCCATATTTTATTTTTGCAATTTGTATTTATTTACTTGTGTGTAGTTCCAGTAGTCAGCTAAATGTAAAAAAAAGAAGTTATTAATTACTGAAAACACTACCAAGAGTTCTGTGGAGGCTGGTGGGAGGAGCTATAGGAGGACAGGGTCATTGTAAAGGCTGGAATGGAATAAACGGAACAGAGTCAAACATGTGGCTTCCATATTCCATTTATTCCATTCCAGCCATTAATGACCCCGTCCTCCTATAGCTCCTCCCACCAGCCTCCACTGCAAGATTTGAATGTAGTTCAACTTCCCACTGAGCTACTGCAAAATATAGTTCAATTACTCCTTCAACTACATGTTGTTCACGACCCCCCCAACAATGACTTGTTGATGTCTCACCTGGTAACGTCAGACACACCAGACTGGAAACCAGCAGGGTGATACACATGAACCCTATCAGCAAGACGATCTACAGACAGGAGAGAGAGAGACATTCAAGTGGTAACGTGTCCAGAAGGGGAAGGGTCGGTGGTAGTGTGTAGTGTAACTGACCCTGAAGGGGAAGCGTAGGGGTCGGTGGTAGTGTGTAGTGTAACTGACCCTGAAAGGGAAGCGTAGGGGTCGGTGGTAGTGTGTAGTGTAACTGACCCTGAAAGGGAAGCGTAGGGGTCGGTGGTAGTGTGTAGTGTAACTGACCCTGAAAGGGAAGCGTAGGGGCCGGTGGTAGGGTTGGAAACCTATAGGTCCTCCCTGCTGTAGTATGGCCTGATGGGCTGCATGAAGCCCCTCCCCCACAGCAGGGGCGGGGTTAGCGTTGTTGTTGTTATGGTGACCGGGAGCAGGGTTGTTGTTGACAGGCTGGTTAGCATCATTGTCTTCCTGTTCCCCGAGCAGGTAAGAGTGGAGGTCTCTGAAAGGGGGTCGAGGAGAGGAGGTGAAAAGGAGAAGGTCGAGAAAGTGAGCTAACAAATATATACTTCATTTATGGGTCTGTAGCTACAATGAAAGAACACTTTGGGAGTGTGTGTATAAGTGTAGTGTATAGGTGTAGTGTTTAGTGTGTATAGGTGTAGTGTATAGGTGTAGTGTGTATAGGTGTAGTGTGTATAGGTGTAGTGTATAGTGTGTATAGGTGTAGTGTATAGTGTGTATAGGTGTAGTGTATAGTGTGTATGGGTGTAGTGTATAGGTGTAGTGTGTAATGTATAGTGTGTATAGGTGTAGTGTATAGTGTGTATAGTTGTAGTGTATAGGTGTAGTGTATAGTGTGTATAGGTGTAGTGTATAGGTGTAGTGTATAGGTGTAGTGTATAGTGTGTATAGGTGTAGTGTGTATAGGTGTAGTGTATAGTATGTATAGTTGTAGCGTGGATAGACCCACAATAGGTATCCAGCGCTGACGGTCCAGGCCCTGACCAGACCTTTGAGCCACTGGCGTGTGTGACCTTGTTCCAGGAGAGCTGGCAGAACCACCTGCAGTAGCAACAGCTCCAGAGACAACTCACTGACTGGAGCATCACTGGAGGAGAGGAGAGAGGGGGTGGAGGGGGGAGAGGATAGAGGAGGGGAGAGAGGATAGAGGAGAGAGGATAGAGGGGGAGGAGAGAGGATAGAGGAGAGAGGATAGAGGGGGAGGAGAGAGGATAGAGGAGGGGGGATGAGAGAGGATAGAGGAGGGGGGGAGAGGATAGAGGGGGAGGAGAGAGGATAGAGGGGGAGGAGAGAGAAGAGAGGATAGAAGAGGCGGGGAGAGGATAGAGGAGGGGGGGAGAGGATAGAGGAGGGGGGGAGAGGATAGAGGAGGGGGGGAGAGGATAGAGGAGGGGGGGAGAGGATAGAGGAGGGGGGGAGAGGATAGAGGAGGGGGGGAGAGGATAGAGGAGGGGGGAGAGGATAGAGGAGGGGGGAGAGGATAGAGGAGGGGGGAGGATAGAGGAGGGGGGAGAGGATAGAGGAGAGAGGATAGAGGATAGAGGAGAGAGGATAGAGGAGGGGGGAGAGGATAGAGGAGTGGGGAGAGGATAGAGGGGGAGGATAGAGGGGGAGGATAGAGGAGGGGGGAGAGGATAGAGGGGGAGGAGAGAGGATAGAGGAGGGGGGAGAGAGGTGGGTGAAGGTACATCACTTACCGGGCATACATCTATATCTAGGTATTTTGATGCTGGGCTGGAACAAAAACCTGCACACACAGCAGCTCTCCAGGACCAGGGTTGGTGACCATTGCTGGCCACAGTTGAGCCATGTGAGTGTCCCTGTAAAGCTTGACATGGTAAGGGAGGAAGGAGTGTACCTGTAAAGCGTGACGTTGTAGGGGAGGAAGGAGTGTACCTGTAAAGCGTGACGTTGTAGGGGAGAAAAAAGTGTACCTGTAAAGCATGACATTGTAGGGCAGGATGGAGTGTATCTGTAAAGCGTGACGTTGTAGGACAGGAAGGAGTGTACCTGTAAAGCGTGACGTTGTAGGGGAAGAAGGAATGTACCTGTAAAGCATGACGTTGTAGGGGAAGAAGGAGTGTACCTGTAAAGCATGACGTTGTAGGGGAGAAAAAAGTGTACCTGTAAAGCATGACATGGTAAGGGAGGAAGGAGTGTACCTGTAAAGCGTGACGTTGTAGGGGAGGAAGGAGTGTACCTGTAAAGCGTGACGTTGTAGGGGAGAAAAAAGTGTACCTGTAAAGCATGACATTGTAGGGCAGGATGGAGTGTATCTGTAAAGCGTGACGTTGTAGGACAGGAAGGAGTGTACCCGTAAAGCGTGACGTTGTAGGACAGGAAGGAGTGTACCTGTAAAGCGTGACGTTGTAGGGGAAGAAGGAATGTACCTGTAAAGCATGACGTTGTAGGGGAAGAAGGAGTGTACCTGTAAAGCGTGACGTTGTAGGGGAAGAAGGAGTGTCCCTGTAAAGCGTGACGTTGTAGGGGAAGAAGGAGTGTACCTGTAAAGCGTGACGTTATAGGACAGGAAGGAGTGTACCTGTAAAGCGTGACGTTGTAGGGGAAGAAGGAGTGTACCTGTAAAGCGTGACGTTGTAGGGGAAGAAGGAGTGTACCTGTAAAGCATGACATTGTAGGGCAGGATGGAGTGTACCTGTAAAGCATGACGCTATAGGACAGGAAGGAGTGTACCTGTAAAGCGACGTTGTAGGGGAAGAAGGAGTGTACCTGTAAAGCGTGACATTGTAGGGGAAGAGGGAGTGTACCTGTAAAGCATGACGTTGTAGGGCAGGAAGGCAGGGAGGAGGAGCTTGATCATCCTGATGGGCAGCCACAACATCAGGAGAACAATAGAGCCGAACACCACCTAGGAGAGGACATACATCATACACCTTTAATGATCAGCACACAATCAAAGCACAACCATAGCTGTATGTGACTACTTTTTACCAACAAATCTGTCTGTAGATGGACGGACCACAGACAGGGTGAACCTGCGGAGGCAGCATTTTTATTTACTGGACAATTAAGACATTTACAGGACCCATATGCATTGTTTGCGTAGCCTGATGAGGGCGTCCACCCACGGTTCTCAGAATGACAGAAATCACATTTAGTTTATGGTAATTCATCTTAACAGAACATGCCAGTCGGATGCAATGGCGTGCGTCATTCTTACCGAATTCTGATGAGCAATTTGAAGATGTTAGAATATATAGGTGATGTATCCATACGGCTCGGGAAGCTTTCCTTAACGTCCATTTCATTAAATTGCCAAAATTAGAGCCTAATTAGCTTATTCCTGTCTATACATAAACAAAATATTTCAAAATAGCCTACTACACCAAACAGCATGTTTTGACCACAGAATATCATGAACTTGTATAATATGTAGATTGTTTTAAATCGCATAGCCCACAGTCGGAAGGGCCTGCAATTTAGGCAGAGCGTGCGGTAAATACCAAAAAAGATGTGATGAGTTTTGACTGTCAGTGAAAAGCAGATAGACCCAGCCAGGCATATCGTAATATTTAAAAAATAAAATTAAACAGCAATAGCCAATTGTTTTCTAAAGAGAAGACTCCAATCTGTCTTTTAGTTATCAAAATCAGCAACTTAATTGAGCGAAAAGTAGGCTATCCTATTGGCACCAGTGGAGCACATGGGCCATCACCCCAGTGACTGTGCATATTCACCGTCTTATCATTGGGTCACTGCCACTTGTGTTTGTTTTACGACAATCATTTCCTCCTCCAGGTTAGATGGGACGTCATATTGTGTCTCTCCTTCTCGTGGGCATAATATATGGATCAGACAACGCTGTCTGTATTGATCTGCTTCTCAGTGTCAGCAGAGTAGGCTTCTCTGTCATTTGTCATATTAAAAATATTAGGCTAATGTCTCCAGTCATATAAAGTATAGCAGAATTGCATAAAATGTGTTTATTAAAAAGGCCAACATTTTCTTATACAAAAGAAGATATGTAGCCTCGGCCCCACTAAGTCGCTACACCCTGCATTCAACAGTATTTTTGCACATATTGAGTTATATTATTAGCCTAAATTATGACTATCCAAATCTACTCATCACATTATGAATAGTAGAATATCTTACACAAGTCTGCAAATAGAGGATGCATGAAATGGTTTATTATAAAGGTGCATTTTTATGGTGAGACTTCGCTTCCCCAAACTTGAAACCCACATGCTGCATATGTTAGAATAACTGCCCACATTTACTTTTTCCTCATCCAACAAGAAACGAACAGCAAAATTACTAGCCTATGTCAATCTACTATCCGCCATAGTAGAAAAGTTGACCTATTCTATTGGTCAGCTTATCGTCCTAGGCCACACCCCAAAACGTAAAAAAGCTCATGCAACAGATCAGAACGTTTAGCATAAAATGTTGATAAGTTATTATTTCTTCACATTATAAGCGTGGCAGTGCACACAAGGCAGTAAGCTATGCACGAATGTTCGCTCCATAATGCGTTTAGAGGAAAACACATTTTGAGCAGTTTCATGTGGCGGCAGGTAGCCTAGTGGTTAGAAATGTACAAAGAGGAGATCTAAAGATGCAACAACTAGCATTGGTTGCTAATATGACTAGGATTGCACCTTTGGCTACTGGACAATGAAAATCAATAGAACATGAGAGAAACAGACTACTGGTTTCAATTGCCTGCATGTTTGGATTGATTTTGGCTCAGCTACTTTTAAGCAAGGTAAGACATGCCTCATAATATGTAGTAAAACGCTCAGGTTTCAAACAACTAAGTACGTTTTCAAAATGCATACGGCCTCCAGCTCATTGTAAAGTGGTGTGACGCACTGAAGCCTGTTAAATTGCCTATGTACTTGAATGGCGAATGGGAAGTGCATTTTAATTACCAGTTCAGAAATACAAATAGCAGCTCTAATCTTGGCCATTGTTTTTTTTTGTTTTTTTTTTACATGCGATTGCTTGGTATTTCAATCATGGAATAGGCTTTTCGGCCAAAAGTCGGGAATTACCGGCCAACGGAAACCCTGCTGCCGGAGGTGTCTGGAGATGTACAGTGGATTTGGACCCCTTTCACCTTCCCCACATTTTGTTACATTACAGCATTTTTCAAAAATGGGTTAAATAAAATAAAAATCCTCAAATCTACACACAATACCCAATAGAAATCTTTGCAAATGTATAAAAACTAAAAAACATTTTACGTAAGTATTGTGAGCTCTGGTGCATCCTGTTTCCATTGAGCATCCTTGAGATGTTTCTACAACTTGATTGGAGTCCACCTGTGGTAAATTCAATTGATTGAACATGATTTGGAAAGGCACACACCTGTCTATATAAGGTCCCACAGTTGACAGTGCATGTCAGAGCAAAAACCAAGCCATGAGGTCGAAGGAATTGTTTGTGGAGCTCCGAGACAGGATTGTGTCGAGGCACAGATCTGGGGAAGGGTAACAACACATTTCTGCAGCATTGAAGGTCCCCAAGAACACAGTGGCCTGTATCATTCATTTAATGGAAGAAGTTTGGAACCACCAAGACACTTCCTAGAGCTGGTCGCCCAGACAAACTGAGCAATCGGCGGAGAAGGGCCTTGGTCAGGGAGGTGACCAAGAATCCAATCGTCAAGCTGACAGAGCTCCAGAGTTCCACTGTGGAGATGAGAGAATCTTCCAGAAGGACAACCATCTCTGCAGCACTCCACCAATTATGGAAGAGTGGCCAGATGGAAGGAAGTCACTCCTCAGTAAAAGGCACATGACAGCCTGCTTGGACTTTGCCAAAAGGCACCTAAAGGACTCTCAGACCATGAGAAACAAGATTCTCTGGTCTGATGAAACCAAAATGGAACTCTTTGGCCTGAATGCCAAGCATCCCGCCCCCCTCAGACTGGGGCGAAGGTTTACCTTCCAACAGGACAACGACACTAAGAACACAGCCAAGACAACGCAGGAGTGGCTTCAGGACAAGACTTTGAATGTCCTTGAGTTGCCCAGCCAGAGCCCGGACTTGAACCCGATTGAACATCTCTGGAGACCTGAAAATAGCTGTGCAGCGACGCTCCCCATCCAACCTGACAGAGCTTGAGAGGATCTGCAAAGGAAAATGGGAGAACCTCCCCAAATACAGGCGTGCAAAGCTTGTAGCGTCATACCCAAGAAGACTTGAGGATGTGATCGCTGCCAAAGGTGCTTCAACAAAGTACTGAGTAAAGGGTCTGAATACTTATGTAAATGTGATATTGTAGTTGAAAAAATAATAATATTAACTAAATGTTCTCTACCTGTTTTTGCTTCATCATTATGGGGTTTTGTGATGTCATTATGGGGTATTGTGATGTCATTATGGGGTATTGTGATGTCATTATGGGGTATTGTCTGTAGATTCATTTTTATTTATTTAAATCAATTTTAGAATAAGGCTGTAATGTAACAAAATGTGGAAAAAGTCAAGGGGTCTGAATACTTTCCGAATGCACTATATGTACCACAGACAGGATGAACCTGCGGAGGTGTCTGTAGATGTACGTACCACAGACAGGATGAACCTGCGGAGGTGTCTGTAGATGTACGTACCACAGACAGGATGAACCTGCGGAGGTGTCTGTAGATGTACGTACCACAGACAGGATGAACCTGCGGAGGTGTCTGTAGATGTACGTACCACAGACAGGATGAACCTGCGGAGGTGTCTGTAGATGTACGTACCACAGACAGGATGAACCTGCGGAGGTGTCTGTAGATGTACGTACCACAGACAGGATGAACCTGCGGAGGTGTCTGTAGATGTACGTACCACAGACAGGATGAACCTGCGGAGGTGTCTGTAGATGTACGTACCACAGACAGGATGAACCTGCGGAGGTGTCTGTAGATGTACGTACCACAGACAGGATGAACCTGCGGAGGTGTCTGTAGATGTACGTACCACAGACAGGATGAACCTGCGGAGGTGTCTGTAGATAGGTAGGTGGATCATCTCCTGGACTGGGTTGAAGTCTGGATCGTTCAGGTTTCTCAGAAACCACAGGACCCCAGGCCTCAGCACCTGATCCAACACAGCACCACACTATAGTCAGGAATTAATCAACAGTACGACGACAACAAACCAGTCAATAGCTACGTTTCCATCCAATTGGTAACAGATTTAAGTGAATATTCTAAAAACTGCATAAAGAAAGTATGCACATTTTCCGGATAATAAGCACTGCGTGATGACCTAGTGCACTGCACATGAGTTACTTTTTGCATACATTTTCATGTACCGAATAAAAGCCTGAAGTTGAATTTGTTTCCATCGCATTTCACACAAAACTGTTGCGTTAAATAGCAAAGGTTTGTGGCACGTGCGCTCTAGCCAACAGCTCACAGATACTGTGCAGGTAGGCTAGTGAAGCATCAATCACGTCACCAGAATAAGACACTCAGTATTTATTGGAAAGGAGCATCAATGCTCATCGCTGTGCACTTTCACCACATTGGTAAGTTCATCATAACATTTCACCTGTAAACAAATAAACTGCATGCTTTCCCGAGTCGTAGTTGGAGGACCACACAACATACACTACATGGTTAATAATATGTGGACACCTCATCAAACATCTCATTCCAAAATTATGGGCATTAATATGGAGTTGGTCCCCCCCTTTCCTGCTACAACAGCCTCCACACTTCTGGGAAGGCTTTCCACTAGATGTTGGAACATTGCTGCGGGGACTTGCTTCCATTCAGCCACAAGAGCATTAGTGAGGTCGGGCACTGATGATGGGTGATTAGGTCTGGCTCGCAGTCAGCGTTTCAATTCATCCCAAAGGTGTTCGATGGGGTTGAGGTCAGAGCTCTGTGCATGCCAGTCAAGTTCCTCCACACTGATCTCGTCAAACCATTTCTGTATGGACCTTGCTTTGTGCACGGTGGCATTGTCATGCTGAAACAGGAAAGGGCCTTCCCCAAACTGTTGCCATAAAGTTGAAAGCACATAATCTTCTAGAATGTCATTGTATGCTGTAGCGTTAAGATTTCCCTTCACTGGAACTAAGGGGCCCGAACCATGAAAAACAGCCCCAGACCATTAACTTTACAGTTGGCACGATGCATTCGAGAAGGTAGCATTCTCCTGGCATCTGCCAAACCCAGATTCAGCCGTCGGACTGCCAGATGGTGAAGTGTGATTCATCACTCCAGAGAACGTGTTTCCACTGCTCCAGAGTCCAATGGCGGCAAGCTTTACACCACTCCAGCCGACGCTTGGCATTGCGCATGGGGATCATAGGCTTGTGTGCAGCTGTTAGGCCATGGAAACCCATTTCATGAAGCTCCCGACGAACTGTTCTTGTGCTATCGTTGCTTCCAGAGGCAGATTGGAACTCAGTAGTGAGTGTTGTAACCGAGGACAGAGGCAGATTGGAACTCGGTAGTGAGTGTTGTAACCGAGGACAGAGGCAGATTGGAACTCAGTAGTGAGTGTTGTAACCGAGGACAGAGGCAGATTGGAACTCGGTAGTGAGTGTTGTAACCGAGGACAGAGGCAGATTGGAACTCGGTAGTGAGTGTTGTAACCGAGGACAGAGGCAGATTGGAACTCGGTAGTGAGTGTTGTAACCGAGGACAGAGGCAGTTTGGAACTCGGTAGTGAGTGTTGTAACCGAGGACAGAGGCAGATTGGAACTCGGTAGTGAGTGTTGTAACCGAGGACAGAGGCAGTTTGGAACTCGGTAGTGAGTGTTGTAACCGAGGACAGAGGCAGATTGGAACTCGGTAGTGAGTGTTGTAACCGAGGACAGAGGCAGATTGGAACTCGGTAGTGAGTGTTGTAACCGAGGACAGAGGCAGATTGGAACTCGGTAGTGAGTGTTGTAACCGAGGACAGAGGCAGTTTGGAACTCGGTAGTGAGTGTTGTAACCGAGGACAGAGGCAGATTGGAACTCGGTAGTGAGTGTTGTAACCGAGGACAGAGGCAGATTGGAACTCGGTAGTGAGTGTTGTAACCGAGGACAGAGGCAGATTGGAACTCGGTAGTGAGTGTTGTAACCGAGGACAGAGACAGATTGGAACTCGGTAGTGAGTGTTGTAACCGAGGACAGAGACAGATTGGAACTCTGTAGTGAGTGTTGTAACCGAGGACAGAGGCAGATTGGAACTCGGTAGTGAGTGTTGTAACCGAGGACAGAGGCAGATTGGAACTCGGTAGTGAGTGTTGTAACCGAGGACAGAGGCAGATTGGAACTCTGTAGTGAGTGTTGTAACCGAGGACAGAGACAGATTGGAACTCGGTAGTGAGTGTTGTAACCGAGGACAGAGGCAGTTTGGAACTCGGTAGTGAGTGTTGTAACCGAGGACAGAGGCAGATTGGAACTCGGTAGTGAGTGTTGCAACCGAGGACAGAGGCAGATTGGAACTCGGTAGTGAGTGTTGTAACCGAGGACAGAGACAGTTTGGAACTCGGTAGTGAGTGTTGTAACCGAGGACAGAGGCAGATTGGAACTCGGTAGTGAGTGTTGTAACCGAGGACAGAGACAGATTGGAACTCGGTAGTGAGTGTTGTAACCGAGGACAGAGGCAGATTGGAACTCGGTAGTGAGTGTTGTAACCGAGGACAGAGACAGTTTGGAACTCTGTAGTGAGTGTTGTAACCGAGGACAGAGGCAGATTGGAACTCTGTAGTGAGTGTTGTAACCGAGGACAGAGGCAGATTGGAACTCTGTAGTGAGTGTTGTAACCGAGGACAGAGGCAGATTGGAACTCGGTAGTGAGTGTTGTAACCGAGGACAGAGACAGATTGGAACTCGGTAGTGAGTGTTGTAACCGAGGACAGAGACAGTTTGGAACTCGGTAGTGAGTGTTGTAACCGAGGACAGAGGCAGATTGGAACTCGGTAGTGAGTGTTGTAACCGAGGACAGAGGCAGATTGGAACTCGGTAGTGAGTGTTGTAACCGAGGACAGAGGCAGATTGGAACTCGGTAGTGAGTGTTGTAACCGAGGACAGAGGCAGTTTGGAACTCGGTAGTGAGTGTTGTAACCGAGGACAGAGGCAGATTGGAACTCGGTAGTGAGTGTTGTAACCGAGGACAGAGGCAGATTGGAACTCGGTAGTGAGTGTTGTAACCGAGGACAGAGGCAGATTGGAACTCGGTAGTGAGTGTTGTAACCGAGGACAGAGGCAGATTGGAACTCAGTAGTGAGTGTTGTAACCGAGGACAGAGGCAGATTGGAACTCGGTAGTGAGTGTTGTAACCGAGGACAGAGGCAGTTTGGAACTCGGTAGTGAGTGTTGTAACCGAGGACAGAGACAGTTTGGAACTCGGTAGTGAGTGTTGTAACCGAGGACAGATGATTCTTACATTCAGTACTCGGCGGTCCCGTTCTGTGAGCTTGTGTGGCCTACCACTTCGCGGCTGAGCCGTTGTTGCTCCTAGATGTTTCCACTTCACAATAACATCACTTACAGTTGACCGGGGCAGCTCTAGTAAGGCAGAAATGTTACTAGCACCTACAACGGTGCCATGTTGAAAGTCACTGAGCATCTTCAGGAAGGCCATTCTACTGCCAATATTTGTCTATGGAGATTGCATGGTGGTGCGCTCGATTTTATACACCTGTCAGCAACGGATGTGGCTAAAACAGCCGAATTCACTCATTTGAAGGGGTGTCTCTGGTTAAAAGTAGTGCACTATAAAGGGAATAGGGTGCCATTTGTGTCTTAACCTAAATGTGATCCCTGTCCCCTACCTCTCTCAGTAGGAGGATGAAGGATGCGAAATAGAAGACATAGACCATTCCCACCAGCCAGTGCAGGAACATGGTGGTGCCTGGAGCAGACTTAAAACTCAGCTCTCTGTCCTTCAGAGACGCGTCAAACATCTCCTGCAGAACGGATGGAAGAAAAGGTGGGAACGGTTAAAGAAAAGAAAGGGGTAGGGTGGGGGGAAATGGAGAGCAAGGTCAGAAGAGGGTGAGAGAGAGAAAGATCTGTACGTACTAAAGAGCAGATGTCGAGCCACCAGCCACAGATGAGGGGGAAAACTCCTATCTCCACGACAACAAGCAGTGAGACCTGGAACACAAACCACGTTAAACACCATGGGCAGACACATGACCTCAGTGACTATGAAGACCCAGGGGAAACTAAGGCAATTCCCAAAATCATGCATTGATGTCAATGGGAGATTTACATTTTAAAAAATTTGACCATCCGTCATTCAATTAGATTTCATTTTATATAGTCAAGTCCTTCTTCGGGTTTACAGTAATATGAAAAGCCTAGATTTAAAACCGAAATGTTACCTTGACAACGATGTAGCAGACCCCTAGTAGACGGCGGGACCGCTGGAACCTGACCAGAGCAGCGAACCCCTGAGAGACACAAGTTAAGGACAAACACACACTTTTGTACACAAAAACAGTGGAAAGTTCTCCATGGAAACACTGCATGGTCACAGGAAGGGATTCCGGTCAGTAGGCGAAAGGATACGTGACAGAGGATGAGCGTCATGGCCAGCAGGATGTACCCTACGATGGTTGTGATCAGGCCCTCGAATTGGGAGGCTTGTACCTAGAGGACAAGACAAGAGCAGTCAACCATACTTGCTTTGTTGGTGAGGCCAACTTTGTTGAACGCATAAAGTAAACAGACTAGTCTTGACTATATCGATTAAATAATGCAATCATCTTTGTAAATACAATATTACTGTATAACATTATGTTTTGCACAGAGTCAGGAGTGGTGTATTAGAGAATGGTTCTTACATATTCCTCAAAGCCAAGGCCCATGACAGAGAAGTGGCCAATGTGGTATGGACAGAACGCTGGAAGAGAACAGTGCTGCATCAAACCTCACAGCCTTCTACTGAGCCCTACCACCATACCTGGCTAGTTCATTTTAAGAAGGGTACTACTTTATGGGGAATTAGTGTTCATTTGTGTACTCACCGAAGACCAGGATGAAGAGAGTGTTCAGAGACACAACCCAGAACACATGCTCCTGGAAGACGAGACACAAAGCAAAACGTCACTACTTCCTAGTGCTACTACTTATAGAACAGACGGGTCATTGCAATACTTCATTGCAATACTATGCCGTACTCGGCATGCAAATACTACGCCGTACAAATACTACGCCGTGCAAATACTACGCCGTACAAATACTACGCCGTACAAATACTACGCCGTACAAATACTACGCCGTGTTAATACTACGCCGTGCAAATACTACGCCGTGCAAATACTACGCCGTGCAAATACTACGCCGTGCAAATACTACGCCGTGCAAATACTACGCCGTGCAAATACTACGCCGTGCAAATACTACGCCGTGCAAATACTACGCCGTGCAAATACTACGCCGTGCAAATACTACGCCGTACAAATACTACGCCGTGCAAATACTACGCCGTGCAAATACTACGCCGTGCAAATACTACGCCGTGCAAATACTACGCCGTGCAAATACTACGCCGTGCAAATACTACGCCGTACAAATACTACGCCGTACAAATACTACGCCGTACAAATACTACGCCGTACAAATACTACGCCGTACAAATACTACGCCGTGCAAATACTACGCCGTGCAAATACTACGCCGTACAAATACTACGCCGTACAAATACTACGCCGTACAAATACTACGCCGTGCAAATACTACGCCGTACAAATACTACGCCGTACAAATACTACGCCGTACAAATACTACGCCGGGCAAATACGGTGTGTTAATACTACTCCATTCTGTGTGTTAATACTACTCCATACTAGGTGTTAATACTACTCCATTCTGACTCCATACTAGGTGTTAATACTACTCCATTCTGTGTGTTAATACTACTCCATTCTGTGTGTTAATACTACTCCATACTAGGTGTTAATACTACTCCATTCTGTGTGTTAATACTACTCCATACTAGGTGTTGATACTACTCCATTCTGTGTGTTAATACTACTCCATTCTGACTCCATACTAGGTGTTAATACTACTCCATTCTGTGTGTTAATACTACTCCATTCTGTGTGTTAATACTACTCCATACTAGGTGTTAATACTACTCCATTCTGTGTGTTAATACTACTCCATACTAGGTGTTGATACTACTCCATTCTGTGTGTTAATACTACTCCATTCTGACTCCATACTAGGTGTTAATACTACTCCATTCTGTGTGTTAATACTACTCCATTCTGTGTGTTAATACTACTCCATACTAGGTGTTAATACTACTCCATTCTGTGTGTTAATACTACTCCATACTAGGTGTTGATACTACTCCATTCTGTGTGTTAATACTACTCCATTCTGTGTGTTAATACTACTCCATTCTGTGTGTTAATACTACTCCATTCTGTGTGTTAATACTACTCCATTCTGTGTGTTAATACTACTCCATTCTGTGTGTTAATACTACTCCATACTAGGTGTTATTACTACTCCATTCTGTGTGTTAATACTACTCCATTCTGTGTGTTAATACTACTCCATACTAGGTGTTAATACTACTCCATTCTGTGTGTTAATACTACTCCATTCTGTGTGTTAATACTACTCCATTCTGTGTGTTAATACTACTCCATTCTGTGTGTTAATACTACTCCATTCTGTGTGTTAATACTACTCCATTCTGTGTGTTAATACTACTCCATTCTGTGTGTTAATACTACTCCATTCTGTGTGTTAATACTACTCCATTCTGTGTGTTAATACTACTCCATTCTGTGTGTTAATACTACTCCATACTAGGTGTTGATACTACTCTATTCTGTGTGTTAATACTACTCCATTCTGTGTGTTAATACTACTCCATACTAGGTGTTAATACTACTCCATTCTGTGTGTTAATACTACTCCATTCTGTGTGTTAATACTACTCCATTCTGTGTGTTAATACTACTCCATTCTGTGTGTTAATACTACTCCATTCTGTGTGTTAATACTACTCCATTCTGTGTGTTAATACTACTCCATTCTGTGTGTTAATACTACTCCATACTAGGTGTTAATACTACTCCATTCTGTGTGTTAATACTACTCCATTCTGTGTGTTAATACTACTCCATTCTGTGTGTTAATACTACTCCATTCTGTGTGTTAATACTACTCCATACTAGGTGTTGATACTACTCCATTCTGTGTGTTAATACTACTCCATTCTGTGTGTTAATACTACTCCATTCTGTGTTTTAATACTACTCCATTCTGTGTGTTAATACTACTCCATTCTGTGTGTTAATACTACTCCATTCTGTGTGTTAATACTACTCCATTCTGTGTGTTAATACTACTCCATTCTGTGTGTTAATACTACTCCATTCTGTGTGTTAATACTACTCCATTCTGTGTGTTAATACTACTCCATTCTGTGTTTTAATACTACTCCATTCTGTGTGTTAATACTACTCCATTCTGTGTGTTAATACTACTCCATTCTGGGTGTTAATACTACTCCATTCTGTGTGTTAATACTACTCCATTCTGTGTGTTAATACTACTCCATTCTGTGTGTTAATACTACTCCATTCTGTGTGTTAATACTACTCCATTCTGTGTGTTAATACTACTCCATTCTGTGTGTTAATACTACTCCATTCTGTGTGTTAATACTACTCCATTCTGTGTGTTAATACTACTCCATTCTGTGTGTTAATACTACTCCATTCTGTGTGTTAATACTACTCCATTCTGTGTGTTAATACTACTCCATTCTGTGTGTTAATACTACTCCATTCTGTGTGTTAATACTACTCCATTCTGTGTGTTAATACTACTCCATTCTGTGTGTTAATACTACTCCATTCTGACTCCATTCTGTGTGTTAATGCTACTCCATTCTGTGTGTTAATACTACTCTGTACTGCGTGTTAATACTACTCCATTCTGACTCCATTCTGTGTGTTAATACTACTCCATTCTGTGTGTTAATACTACTCCATTCTGTGTGTTAATACTACTCCATTCTGTGTGTTAATACTACTCCATTCTGTGTGTTAATACTACTCCATTCTGTGTGTTAATACTACTCCATTCTGACTCCATTCTGTGTGTTAATGCTACTCCATTCTGTGTGTTAATACTACTCTGTACTGCGTGTTAATACTACTCCATACTAGGTGTTAATACTACTCCATACTAGGTGTTAATACTACTCCATTCTGTGTGTTAATACTACTCCATTCTGTGTGTTAATACTACTCCATTCTGTGTGTTAATACTACTCCATTCTGTGTGTTAATACTACTCCATTCTGTGTGTTAATACTACTCCATACTAGGTGTTAATACTACTCCATTCTGTGTGTTAATACTACTCCATACTAGGTGTTAATACTACTCCATTCTGTGTGTTTATACTACTCCATTCTGTGTGTTAATACTACTCCATTCTGTGTGTTAATACTACTCCATTCTGTGTGTTAATACTACTCCATTCTGACTCCATTCTGTGTGTTAATGCTACTCCATTCTGTGTGTTAATACTACTCCGTACTGTGTGTTAATACTACTCCATTCTGTGTGTTAATACTACTCCATTCTGGGTGTTAATACTACTCCATTCTGGGTGTTAATACTACTCCATTCTGTGTGTTAATACTACTCCATACTAGGTGTTAATACTACTCCATTCTGTGTGTTAATACTACTCCATACTAGGTGTTGATACTACTCCATTCTGTGTTTTAATACTACTCCATTCTGTGTTTTAATACTACTCCATTCTGTGTGTTAATACTACTCCATTCTGTGTGTTAATACTACTCCATACTAGGTGTGTAAATTAATACGTACTAAGAAAACCAAGGAGCCATCGAGTCCAAGCATCTGAGAGGTAAAGAGAGAGACATTAAGAGGTGATGATATAATCATGCACAGTGTGGTGTCACGTGTTTGATTCAGGACAGATGTGTTGGAAAAACGAAACCAGTTTTACCCTCTCCCACGTGAGCTCCTCTGCTGCTCTGTCCCATTCTAGAGCATTCCAGTTCATATCATCTACAGACAGAGAAAGAGAAAGAGGGAGAGAGAGACAGAGGGAGAGAGAGATGTAGAGACAGAAAGATAGTGAGAAAGAAATAAGTGGTAGAGAGAGAGAAAGAGAGATGTAGAGAGAGAGAGAGATGTCGAGAGAGAGAGAGAGAGAGAGAGAGATGTAGAGAGAGAAAGATAGTAAGAGAGGAGAAATAAGAGGGAGAGACAGATCTCATACTGTAAAACTTTTAGTATTGTTTTTGCCATATGTTAGTCATCTGATGAGTGCTGGCCCGAGTCTCATACCCTGAGCCCCGTTGTTGGCATCCACATCTTCGGCAGCCGCCCCCTCCTCTTCCTCGTTGTCTAGTTCTGGCTCCTCCCCCTGTTCTGGGGGGCCGTCCGGGGGCTCTGGCTCTGCCTCGTGAGCTGGGGGGTTGGCAGGGGCAGGGGGTTCATCAGCTGCTCCTTGACCGGCAGCCTGCAGGGGAGCAATGTGGATGGAGGGGCTGTAAATGTGTGTATGTGTGTGTATGTATGTGTGTGTGTGTGTGATGAACGTGTGTGTGTTACCTCGTTGGGCTGTTGTCCGGCTGCATTGGGCTGGGGCTGCTGGTGGTGCTCCAGCCACAGGGGGGGACCTCCATGGACTATCTGCTCCCTGAGCCACACCAGACTGATGAACGCACACAGTGTACACGTCACCACGAAACAGCCCTGCAGACAGTCTGCCAGCAGGTTATCTCTACAGGGAGAGGGGATGTGAAAATGTCAAAGATCTACAAAAAAGCACTCACACATCTTGTTGCATGTGCGTGGGAAACTGGGAATAAAGCAATAACATCTGTAAGCTCTGACCAAGGCCAAGCGGCCGACACGTAAGCTTGAATAAACAATGACATGATCTGATACAGGAAGGAGGTGAGGAGGTAGTCTGATTGGCGAAGGAGGAGGATATGACGTCATGACTCACGTGGAGAGCATGTCCAAAGGCAGCGTCAGGAGCGAGGTCACAGAGCCGGTAAACAGACACTTGTAGATTCGACCTGAAGAGAGAGAGAGACAGAGAGGAGATAAGGGCATCATCTCACCAAGGGAGAACATGCTGAAGAAAGAGGTAGGCCTTCATGAAGGAAGATCTTGGTTAGGACTGAGGACAAATGTGTTTAGGCAGGGGCAGTAACTGTATGCTTAATGCTGGTATTGTAATCCACCCTATCCTAATAGCGTAGACAGTGGACACACAAACCAACACACCAGTAGGATTAACAAAACTGGGAAAATCCCAAAATCCCACTTCTGATCCTAATAAAAACCATGGACACAGCGCTAGCGTACAGGTTCTTATGTGAGGGATACTATACTTAAGAGTAAAGTGTTGACACATTAGTGTGTGTGTGTGTGTGTGTATCAGTCTACTCACATGCAGTGAGGGGGACCACCCCCAGCCATGCGAAGGCCACCAGTGTGTAGTGAAACCAGTATCGTATGGCCGTGCCCACACTGGTCAGCAGGCCAGCACAGATGTCCTGGATGGGCAGCCGGGGGGGCATGTCTGGGGAATAGACTGGAGCAGAGCAGATAGAGGGATGAGACAATCATTTATAAATAACAGAGCAGATAGAGGGATGAGACAATCATTTATAAATAACAGAGCAGATAGAGGGATGAGACAATCATTTATAAATAACAGAGCAAAAATAAAGGTGGAGACGTTTTGAAGAACCCTTTTGGGTTCCAGGTAGAACCCTTTTGCGTTTAAAGAACCCTTTTGGGTTCCAGGTAGAACCCTTTTGCGTTTAAAGAACCCCTTTGGGTTCCAGGTAGAACCCTTTTTTATGTATTCAATGACAGAGCATCCCAGTCTGTAGTCAACCTCTTGCAACATAGCACATTTCTGAGACTGACAGGTCAATGCCACGGACGGGTACTTACTTGGTGTGAAAGCAAATCTGTGCTTGCATAATTCACAGTACTCCTTCCTGCTGTGCTTCAGCCATTGGACCAAACTGTAAACAACAACAATAACAACAAAGGTAAGAGCGGTGAATGTTAGGTGAGGAACTAACGATAGTGAGAGAACAAACCACACCGAACACCCTAAAAGACTCTTTCATACCACACAGCAGTCTACTCATTCAGAAGTTTAACACTTCGTAATGCTTTCTTTAATATGCAGTACAACGCTTGCTACTGGAGCCCTGAGCTGTCTAGCATTGGTGATTATGTGGTCCTAGTTCGCAATATATTAAGAATGAGATATTTCTGTCTCACACACACCTGGTGAATGAGAACTGGTCCACACAGAGGTTCCTAAAACACTGATTTGAATCCTCATGATAGTGTTATTACTGCCAGTTAGGACTATATGTTAATAACCCCAAGACAATCCAAGTTACATATTGTTTTATTATTTAAATAGGTAAGTCAGCTAAGAACAAATTCTTATTTACAATGACAGCCTACCCAAACCTAGACGACGCTTGGCCAATTGGCCAATGGGATTCCCAATCATGGCCAGTTATGATACAGCCTGGAATCTAACCAGTATCTGTAGTGACGCCTTTAGCACTAAGATGCAGTGCCTTAGGCCGCTGGGCCACTCGGGAGCCCCAAGTTCCATGTAACTAACTAGGCCGAGGTTACATGGTTATCTTCCTGTACATCTGAATGAATCGTGTGTGAACCAACAGGGCCCTCTGGAGATCACTGACATTATGCCAGAGCAGACGGTACCAGAAATGGAATGATAACACAGTGCTCCGATGCACTTCTGTACCTGGCTCAGCAGACCACAAATGTGTAACCACACCTGTAGTAAATGTGTAACCACGCCTGAAGTAACTGTGTAACCACACCTGAAGTAAACCACATTATAGTAGTTCAATAGTGTTCCGACTGCTTCTTATCACAAGCACAGTAAATGACAGATCAGAAACTTTCACTGTCTTTTATCCTTTATTGTTTTTCCTTTGTTAGATCCACATGGCAGAGAAAACAGCTGCGATTGCATCGACATAAGTGGGATGATCACTTGGGACACACGTCAACATAATCGCCTCAGGACAGTCTTAGGCAATAGCGAGGCCCTATGCTGTGTCTTTATATCAACATTACTTCCTCCTACTGACTCAAATGTGATTCGTCTATGGCCATTATATCAGAGGAGTGAGTAGGTTTCTCTATGGCTAGTACTGGGAGCTGGTGTGGGGGGCTAGGCTACAGTTCCATTATAAATACTAGTACCGTATATAATACAGTATAGGTTAAAAAAACAAACCAGTATATAGTTGACTCCTGATAATAAGTGCACTTAAGTGTAAAACAATCTTGAGGTCGCAATTCAATGACAATCTTTGTAATTGTTCCTGATGACTGCGTGTTCCCAAGCCGTGTCAATCATTCATCAGGACAGGAGTTGACAGTGATTGAGTCAGACAGACAGAGAGACACTCACCATTCCTGGTGGATGAACTTGATGCTGCCAGTGCAGACACAGGGGTGGTACAACGGTTTGTCTGGGGTCCCCTCTGAACGACACACGCGACATATATCCCCTACACAGAGAAGATGTTTGTCCATTGGTTCAGAGACAGACAAGACGACACACACACCGTCTACACATAGGAAGAACAGCCTTCTGTAGTAGCAATCGATTTGAAGCTACCTAATGGATTGTTCCAGTGCTTAATCAAACAATATTGTAGTTAGCCTCACACTGACAAGATAAATGGCAACATCAGCCATGAGCGCAGACATCAGCTAACAAATAGCTAGCTTGCTATGGGGTTAGCTACGTTTCATTGATTACCTTGCTACTGTAGTTAGCTACATTACGTTAGCTCCAGTTAGCTTAACGAACTAACATGCCAGTGCTAGCAGCCGCATCAATATCTGTACTGGGGAAATGTGCTCGATTATATAACTAACTAGCACCGGTCTAGCTAGCTAGCTACTTGTAGCCCATTGATGATCGATTGCTTCTAGCCAGGCCCTAACTGGTGTCACTGTGTGGGTGTCAGTGGACGAAAAAGGTGCTAAAAACTTACGTTGGAAAGGTAACGTTAGTTAGAGACCACCTTTGTCTTGGAGACTGCGTACAGAGTAACTAGCTAGTTTCACTAAGCTAACTTAGCTAGCCAACGTTAGTGGACTGTAAAATTACATTTACCTTCGTCTGCAATGTCCATCTTCATAGATGAGGCTCTGCCCCTCTTTTGGAGTTATACAGTAACGTTAGTTTGCTATTGCACACCCATCCACAACGTGAATGGCACTGTTATTAGCCGATTTGGATCAGACTATCCTTGAAGTCAGATACATTGACTATCATAAAATGGTGTCCACTTTGAACACCAGAATCCCTCCTGTTTCGTGACACGCTCGGACCATGTATGTTGGACCGGTAGCGAGTGTCAACCCGAGATCGCTAGCAGACCTTTACTTGCAAATTCAACACGATGGAGGCGACGAATAAGAAATTTACCCGACACAAGTGACACCTTGCGACAGTGTGCGCCGTTTTCCGTCAGCGGTCACAGCATCCGGAATCTGCGTCACATGGTACCATTTTGTGGTTTCTGTCCCGTGTAGATAGTGACATCCTGTGGTATTTAGCCGGTACTACATCATACCGATATATCTGTGACTGAATCCCATTTCTTTAAATTGATGTCTGATCCACCGCTTTACTCCGTTATGGTATTTACAATTAATCTCGGAATGTAATTGGAAACTGCACACAGCTGACTTTACAAAGAATACTCATATTACCAAAGCCAGGTCAAGTATTGTTAATATCTTTAACGCATATGGCATCAGTGGTGCTGTGGCTTAGTTGGTTAAAGCGCCTGTCTAGTAAACAGGAGATCCTGAGTTCGAATCTCAGCAGTGCCTTTTTGAGACAGTAGGTTTGTACACTTCGAAATTGTCCCAGTTAAAACTCGACTAAAGCGAATTGAATGATTATTACACGTTTACATTTTCTACACTCAAAATGCAGATTATAAAATGATCCATTTTGGTGGGTTTGGACTTCGGACTGGGAACGGCGCTCACGCTATTGAAGAGGGCGTTCCTTGCAGTCAGCCATTCCATAATTATTTTCACTTTTCCACTCCGGAAGAAAACTTAACTCTAACGTGAAGGGGAGAAATATACTATTTTTTAGAGTCAGTGTGCGGGTACAGGTTAGTTGAGGTAATTTCTACATGTAGGTAGGGGTGAAGTGACTATGCATAGATAATAAACAGCGAGTAGCAGTAGTCTACAAAACAAATGGAGGGGGGGGGGGGGTGCCAATGTAAATAGTCCGGTGGCCATTTGATTAGTTGTTCAGCTTTCCTATGGCTTGAAGGTGGAAGCTGTTAATTAAGGAGCCTTTTGGTTCTAGACTTGGCGCTCCGGTACCGCTTGCCGTGCGGTAGCAGAGAAAACAGTCTATGACTGGAGTCTGACGATTTTATGGGCTTTCCATTGTATGTGGAAATAACTGTATGGTAGGCTATAATGTTGCCCTTTAGAGCAGAGTCAGCATGACACACTCAGTAATGAGTGGGAACACTTTAATTACCCACTTATGTCAAAGGATTCCGTATCCCTGTATCGATTAATAAAATCCATGTGTTTCAGTGTACCAGTATGCTTGTTTCTAAACATGTTTGTATGGTTATGTGTGCGATTCTCAATGTTATCTCTTTCCAGATGGCCAATGAGGCGAAGCCGTGTCCATGTGACATGGGATACATGATGGAGTACGGAGGTGTTGGCCAGGAGGTCCAGATAGAACACATCAAGGCCTACCTGGTCAAGCCTCCCTCTGATTCAGACAAGGCTGTCATCATCATCCAGGACATCTATGGCTGGAAGCTACCCAACACCAGATACATGGCTGACATGCTGGCCTCCAATGGATACACGTACGTAACAATGCATACTTAACAATGTTGTTACTTACCATGTACTGTAATTCACCAGTAAATGCCAGGTATCAGTATTGTCATGCTGGCTGTCTATCTCCCCTAGTGCACTGTGCCCTGACTTCTACGTTGGAAAGGAGCCATGGAGTCCATCACATGATTGGTCTACCTTTCAGCAGTGGCTGGAAGACAAGAAGCCCACCAATATCAACAAGTAATGCAAACATTCCCATTGGCCAGAGAGTAGTCTCAGAAAGCCAGACTCCACTCCATTGGCCAAAGAGTAGTTTCAGAGAGCCAGTCGTCACTCCATAATCTCACATCTGTATACAGTATTAATCTCTATCAACACACATCCACGGTTGGCCACTCTGGTCCATCACGAAGCCAGACTCGTTAGTCTTATATTCTGTCAATAGAATATAACTTTATTAAAAAATAACTTTATCCCTCTGTTAACTTACAACTGAAATGTGTCTGCCCTGTGCTCCCCTAGTAACCCAACCCCTTCCTCCCCTCTCCCCCTGCTGTCTGTCCGTCCAGGGAGGTAGACGCAGTCCTGAGGTTTCTGAAGAGCCAGTGTGGGGCACAGCGTATTGGGGCAGTGGGCTTTTGCTGGGGGGGGGTGGCCACCCACTACCTGGCTCTGCAGTACCCTGAGGTCAGGGCAGGGGTATCTGTCTATGGTAAGGGTAGGGGTCAGAGGCCTGTCCAATCAGAATACAGTAATAACCATGAGGTAGAGTGTCTACCAACGGTCGCAATCTAGGCTGATTACATTGCAGATGCCTGCGGGATCTCGTAAGGTCTAGCTAACCACATCATATGGTCCCGTGTAGCTGGGTTTGCTCAGTTGGTAGAGCATGGCGCTTGTACCGCAGTGCGAAAAAGGTATGAAAATGTATGCACTCACTACTGTAAGTCACTCTGGATAAGAGTATCTGCTAAAGGACAAAAATGTTTAAAAAAATATGATTTAGCAGCCCGATTCCCGACTGCACATTCGATAATATGAAACACAACCATTGGTTGATGCAGTGTAACAGCTGCAATGCAGTCAGTCTGGAACGCAACCATTGTGCTTGCCTAGTAATGCTAATGCTATTCTGTTTGGATGTGACTGCATGTCTGCAGGAATCATCAGAGAGAGGGAGGACAGGTATGAACTGAAGAGCCCAACACTGTTTATCTTCGGAGAGAAGGATGACGTCATCCCACTGGACCAGGTCTGGTATTATTAAATACTACACCGCACTACATTTTTTAAAGAAAAAAGTCAATGTAGATCATAAATATATTGAAAACTATATTGAGCACCATTTATTGCAAACCAGTGATCTCTTGAGTGAAATGAACCGTCATCATCAGCATCTCTGTCGGTTACTGGCCTTATACCACAATTTAGTGTCATCCAATCAAATGCTTTGAGTTGTGTTTCAACCATCCTATCACCATTTCATTCATTCCCTGTTGTTTCCTTCCAGGTGAGTGTCCTGGAGAAGAACCTGCAGGAGAAGTGTACAGGTGTAGACTACCATGTGAAGGTCTTCCCAGGTCAGACTCATGGCTTTGTTCACCGGAAGAGAGAGGACATCAACACCACAGACCAGCCCTGCATCCAGGAGGCCAGGACGGACATGCTCAACTGGTTACAGAAATACATGTAGAATATCTACAGTGCAGTTGTCTATCATCTGCCGTCCGTGGTAGAGTGAACAGAAAGGAGAAAAACACAAATCCTATTTCACTACACCACTAACCTTATTAAAAAGGAATAGCTTATAGAATTGATCATCAGCTCTGAGGTCATTTCCACACATGTCCTTTCTGAATAGCAGCCTATCTGGTGATGATCATGTCCTTGATTTATCATGATCACATTCAAGCTGACGGGGTGTTTTAATGTGGAATCTGCAGTTGCCATATTTGTAGTAGACCTTAGTTTTGTACCTTTTTCTTGCAGTACATTGTATACATGATATCTTCCTTGCATACATCATCTCTTCCTTGCATACATCATCTCTTCCTTGCATACATCATCTCTTCCTTGCATACATCATCTCTTCCTTGCATACATATGGTACGTTTTGCATACATTATCTGTTCATTTTGTGTATCCATTGTACACATTACCTCTTCATTGTATACATTATCAAACTAGGCATTACTTTTAACTGCAAAGTGTAATAGTCATTATATAAATGTAAGTATATTTTATTTCTGATTTGATGTTTGTGTATAATATCATGTAATACCCAATGATATCAATAAAGATATTATGCTTTATGTATCATTGTAATCTCATGTGCACATCTTATCCTGGATTCAGACTCTCCAGCCACAGCTGTTGTATAGGTGTTTACTTTGGCTGACCACAAACACAGGCTGAGCAGGAAGGGAGAGACCTTCAACTAAGGCACAGGTTCACTTCTCCCACGGTCTGAGAGAACATCAGATAGTAACCTGCTATGACAATCTTTGGCACTTGATGTTTTTCGTTTTTTCTGTCAGAAACATTTTCAATTTCCATCTAATTAGGGCTGACCCCATTTAGTCGACTGGATGATTGTTTGGTCGGTAGGCTGTTGGTTGACCGATCATTTTTTAGTAGGGCAGTTGTCATTATGACTAGGGCAGTTGTCATTACACAGTCATTATGACAACATCCGGAGGACGTCCTCCAGTCTCAAAGCTCTTGCAGCATGAACTGACATGCATAAGCTATAGCTAGCTGGCACTGCAGTTTATAAAATGTGGTGAGTAGTTGAGAAAGAGAGAAAATAGTTAAACAGTTTTAACCAAATACATTTCTTCCAAAATGAAGGAGAAGCAAGAGAGAAAGTGTCATTTAAAAAAAAACAGAGTTTCACTTACTTAGCTAGCAAATGCAGCTAGCTAGATTAGCCAACTGAAACACCCTTCTCAAACAGAGGGATGCTACAGCGGCTTGCGAAAGTATTCACCCCCTTGGCATTTTTCGTATTTTGTTGCCTTACAACCTGGAATTTAAATATTTTTTTGGGGGGGTTGTATCATTTGATTTACACAACATGCCTACCACTTTGAAGATGCAAAAGATATTTTATTTAGAAACAAACAAGAAAGAATAAAAAACATTAAACTTGAGCGTGCGTAACTATTCAACCCCCCCCCCCCCCCCCCCCCCCCCCCCCCAAAGTCAATACTTTGTAGATCCACCTTTTGCAGCAATGACAGCCGCAAGTCTTAGGGAATGTCTCTATAAGCTTGGCACATGTAGCCACTGGGATTTCTGCCCATTCATCAAGACAAAACTGCTCCAGCTCCTTCAAGTTGGATGGGTTCCGCTGGTGTACAGCAATATTTAAGTCATACCACAGATTCTCAATTGGATTGAGGTCTGGGCTTTGACTAGGCCATTCCAAGACATTTAAATGTTTCCCCTTAAACCAATGATTACACCCTATATCAGCTAGATGCAGTCAATAGTGTGCAAGGTGGTATTGAATGTCACTGTCCATGTGTCACTGTCTGCTGCCTCAAATTTGTCTCTCGACCTGTGTGCACTTACGTTATAAAACTTAAATTTGTCGGCTAGGTTGTAGCAACCTCATGATGGGCACAGGGAAAATTAGAGTATCGTAGTAGCCTACACCTATCGATGTTAATGATTTTTTTCATGAGTATGGCCTTATTTCTATTACAGCATCTTGGATGATTCTCATTCATATTCCATTCACCCAGTTCAATGTGTATTCATCTTAAACGGCACTGACCGCCGCTGTAATCTACAATGTTTGTTTGGTTGACGTAATTTCTCTAATGCATTCAATACATTATTAGTAGTATTTTACAGTTCTCATTGTCAGAGTGGACAAGTTGTTTTCAGAGCACACAACCTAGTCTATACTTGTGAGAAACAAGTTTTAGTTTTTCATTCCATGTACGAGTTGTCAATTTATTCATTGTGTTTTGTTTGGAGAGCTCCTGTCAATGTTGAGTAAGAACGCGCAGCTGATTATGCACTGAAGTAGGCCTAGGCTACTTGGCCAGTGTGCAAATGTAGGCTTATAAATGTGCCCATTTGGGGATCTGATAGCATTTCTGATTGTCTTAACTCGCCACTAATGAGCTGTGGAGCTTCTCAAAGTCATTTTTTCTTCACCTCAAACAGCAAGTAAACAAAGTCTATTTTTACATCTATTGAGAATGAAAATAGTTCCTCAATGTAGCCTATTTGAAAAATCTTTCCAGCTCTCTCCCTTTTGATAACCACTTAGCATGAACGGGGAAAAAATGTCATGCTCTGATCTACAGTTGAAGTCAGAAGTTTACATACACTTAGGTTGGAGTCATTAAAACTCATTTTTCAACCATTCCACAAATTTCTTGTTAACAAACTATAGTTTTGGCAAGTCGGTTAGGACATCTACTTTGTGCATGAGACAATTAATTTTTCCAAAAATTGTTTATACAGATTATTTCACTTATAATTCACTGCATCACAATTCCAGTGGGTCAGAAGTTTACATACACTAAGTTGACTGTGCCTTTAAACAGCTTGGAAAACTACAGAAAATGATGTCATGGCTTTAGAAGCTTCTGATAGGCTAATTGATGTCAATGGGAGGTGTACCTGTTGATGTACTTCAAGGCCTACCTTCAAACTCTGTGCCTCTTTGCTTGACATCATGGGAAAATCAAAAGAAATCAGCCAAGACCTCAGAAAAAAAATTGTAGACCTCCACAAGTCTGGTTCATCCTTGGGAGCAATTTCCAAACATCTGAAGGAACCGCGTTCATCTGTAAAAACAATAGTATGCAAGTATAAACACCATGGGACCACACAGCCGTCATACCGCTCAGGAAGGAGACGCGTTCTGTCTCCTAGAGATGAACGTACTTTGGTGCGAAAAGTGCAAATCAACCCCAGAACAACAGCAAAGGACCTTATGAAGGTGCTGGAGGAAACAGGTCCAGAAGTATCTATATCCACAGTAAAACGAGTCCTATATCGACATAACCTGAAAGGCCGCTCAGCAAGGAAGAAGCCACTGCTCCAAAACTGCAATAAAAAAGCCAGACTACAGTTTGCAACTGCACATGGGGACAAAGATTGTACTTTTTGGAGAAATGTCCTCTGGTCTGATGAAACAAAAATAGAACTGTTTGTCCATAATGACCATCGTTACGTTTGGAGGGAAAAGGGGGAGGCTTGCAAGCCGAAGAACACCGTCCCAACCATGAATCACAGGGGTGGCAGCATCATGTTGTGGGGGTGCTTTGCTGATGGAGGGACTGGTGCACTTCACAAAATAGATGGCATCATGAGGGAGAAAAATGATGTGGATGTATTGAAGCAACATCTCTATACATCAGTCAGGAAGTTAAAGCTTGGTCGCAAATGGGTCTTCCAAATGGACAATGACCCCAAACATACTTCCAAAGTTGTGGCAAAATGGCTTAAGGACAACAAAGTCAAGTTATTGGAGTGGCCATCACAAAGCCCTGACCTCAATCCTATATAAAATTTGTGGGCAGAACTGAAAAAGCGTGTGGGAGCAAGGAGGCCTACAAACCTGACTCAGTTACACCTGCTCTGTCAGGAGGAATGGGCCAAAATTCACCCAACTTATTGTGGGAAGCTTGTGGAAGGCTACCCGAAACATTTGACCCAAGTTAAACAATTTAAAGGCAATGCTACCAAATACTAATTGAGGGCATGCAAACTTCTGACCCACTGGGAATGTGATGAAAGAAATAAAAGCTGAATAAATCAATCATTCTCTCTACTATTATTCTGACATTTCACGTTCTTAAAATAAAGTTGATACGTTTTAAGTTCCTTGCAGACAAGCCATGCATAGACAACGTGATTTATTTTTAAATAAGGATATTTTCTACCTGCAGGCTACAATGTTTTTATTTGTTGGCTTTCTGTAGGCAATTTTTTTTTTTTACATACAGTAGTTGGCAATGGAAGTTACTTTTAGATTTCGCACAATTTTCATTTTGGTTTAGATATCATTTTGAGATACGTAGATTTTATTATAAAATACATGAAACTGTTCCACGAAAATGTGCATCTAAAAATCATAACTGGCATGCAGATTGATAGAACTGGTCATTTAAATTGGCATTCCAAATGGAAAAGGTTGCTAACTCCTGGTGGAGCCTATTACTGGCAACTTCGGGAGCTTAATGGCAGAATCTCCAAAGGCCATCAGAAGGTGGTGGTTCGGGAAGAGTTTATTTTCTTCTGGTTAGGCTATCTTGATCTCTGCCTCCCTCGAGTCATTTGTGTCTTCATTATTTAAAATCACAGTGTGCTTAAAGCATCAGACAAGCTCAGTAGCCAACATATAATTGTTTAAAACATTTTTTTTTTTTTAAACACGTTTTAAAATTTCGATCAGTCGATTGGTCGAAAGAACAGAAGACTCTTGGTCACCAAGATTTCAAGCTCACTACGTTCTGAGTGTACAGTATATACTGTAGAGAAGGGACTGAGCCTCATCGGCTACATCATTTCTGAAGAGGTTCCATTTCAGAATGAGGGGTGCTGAAACTGTGCCGGTGTTGCTGTTCTGTCTGTCTGGGGCATGGGCTCAGGGAGAGAGTGGAGGGGTCAGAGAGAATGACATCACTCAATAGGGTCACAGTGGAGGAGACCACCACCCCTGACATCTGGACAGAGCTGAAGAAGCTGAGAGACATGGTGGTGGAACAGTGAGTAGAGCTGGCTGTCACTGAACTGCAGCTCCAGAAGAACAAGGTGGAGACAGAACGCATGTCATGTTAACACCAGAACTATTTATTCTTAGATATATTCTATATTTTAAAACATAGCCATTGAGAGTGAGGTGAAGGAGCTGGAAAGAGAGAAAAGTATTTACTGTGTGACCACCCTCTAGTTGTTCTGTGTTGAGCTAAAACGAAGAGTCAGGAATTTAGGGCTTCCTCGATGTGCCAATCTACTTCTCACAACCTTAAGGCATTACAAAGGCTTAATGTCTGTCGGTCATTGACTTCCTATTTACATTCAGATGCTAGCATTAAACAACAGTAACTATAACAGCTGCATCCTGATAAAGGTTGAGAGTATAGCACACTGCTAGGTCTTATCCAATCAGTTGTAACCAGGGATAACTCCTGCACTGTCTGCTAGCTGGAGGCATAAGGGGAGTATGGTGCAAAATAATGTCCTTGGCATTATTCCAGAACTTTCACTGGGACTCAGCCTCATAAAAATGACATCCTTTCTGAAGAGTTGTCATTTCACAATGAAGGTTGCTGCAGCTCCATAGAAACAAGGTGGAGGAGCTGGAGAGAGGTAACAGGTATTAAATCAATCAGACAGGTAACACAGGCAATAAAGTAATCAGATAGATACTGTTTTCCTTCTGTTGGAACCCATACTTGAGTTTTGTTTGGGCTGTGAATCTCTTCCTGTGATTTCAGCCCTGGATGGTAGAGTGACAGCTGGTGAGACAGGGGAAACAGGTAATGTCTCCAAGAAACATTATCCTAAGCTTAAGGTTCAGTTTAATCTATAGCTTTCTGTAACTACTGTGTTGGATGTCAGATTGAGTGCCAGTGAGAAGGAGGTGGAGGTTCTGAAGAGAGAAACTGCAGGTAACACAGACATGACCAACTGGGCACAGACGTCAGTTCAACGTCTAGTTTAAATTGATATTTGGTTGAGTTTTCAACTAAACATGACTACTTTTTTCAAATTCCATTCCGTTTTCCATGTTGATTCAACGTCCTCACATTGATTTTTGGGGTTGAAATGATGTGGAAACAATGTTGATTCTACCAGTTTTTGCCCAGTGGGGAACTAGTAAAATTGATTTTATGAACACTGCTAATGTAACTTTCTAAATACACAGCATTAATATGCTGTCTTGTGTTTTTCTGTGTTTACAGACACAATGGCCTTCTCGGTTGGTTCGACTGACTCAGGACCCATCAATACACTAATCACACTGACCTACAGCAGAATAATCACAACTAACGTTATTAATCAACAAACACTGAATCCAGCTACAGTCCAGCATCATAAACAGTGTCTATGAGTGACAGACTCATAGACACTGTCTATCTCTTCCTGCTTCTCCTCTGATGCAGGTATCTTCACAGCACCAGTGGGAGGAGTCTACTACTTCAGATTCACTGCCAGTCCACAATGGATTGGCATACAACTTTACCAAAAATGACCTGTATGTTACCTATAATAGGGAACACAATGCCGGCGAAGTTGATGTGTACATATCTAATGGTTTGTCTCTAGAGCTGAAGCAGGGGATGTGGTCTACATGAGTCTCCACCAAGACGTGGGTCAAGATGCCACAGCACCTTCCGTGGGCTCCTGCTCTTCCCTATTTGAGGGCAGCACCATTTTTTAAATCTAGGCAAGTCAGTTAAGAACAAATGCATATTTACAATGACGGCCTACCGGGGAACAGTGGGTTAACTGCCTTGTTCAGGGGCCGAATGACAGATTTTTACCTTGTCAGCTCGGGGATTCGATCCAGAAA
This sequence comes from Salvelinus fontinalis, assembly GCF_029448725.1. Lineage (NCBI taxonomy): Eukaryota > Metazoa > Chordata > Actinopteri > Salmoniformes > Salmonidae > Salvelinus > Salvelinus fontinalis. Next base: position 13,162,823 of record NC_074671.1, on the reverse strand, counting down.
ACTTTTGATTACTGGCCCATTGCTCTAACCACTAGGCTACCTGCCGCCCCACCATGCTATAATGAACTCCGCTTTCTGATGTGAGCAGTTCTGGTGTTAAAGAACCCCGATCTCTTTAACCAATAAACTGTATTCTAAAAATACCAGACCTTCTTTTGTACTTCATATTTCTCCTGATTTGGATTTGTAAATGCACATCCTTGTGTGGACAGTCCCCATTCATACATGGGTCATTCATTCAACCAATTGGGTGCCTTTTGAGTAGCGTACCTTTGTAAAAAAAAAAATATATAATAATAATAATAATAATAATAATTAAAACACGTTTGATTTTAACATTGTGATAAAGAGCACATGTTCAACTTAAAACACATATTCATTAAGAGTTATTGGTTGTTTAGCAACAAAACCAAGGCTTGGGAAACTATTGGGCGAAACAGACAGGGTTGGCTTAGAATGTTTCCTGAAAACGTAAATACATTTGCACTATGAGCACTTGCCTCTCAAATACATTCTTAGTTGTTGGTTTGCAAGCTAGCGAATTTTAGCCATATTTGCATTGGCATGAAATCCATCAAAACAAGACATGGCATCATTAACAAGATGAATCGAGCTTAAACAAGCCACTTACGATTACTCACATGGCAGTTTCTCCTCATTCTTGCTAGCAATGGCCATCCAGAAACACAACAGGCTGACTTCTGCCCCATGGAAGCAGGCACATCGTTTTGGTGACGTTGTCAGCTAACCCATCTATTAAAGTGCCAAATACAGGGTTGACTGGGTTATATCCATCCCCCTGTGACAGGGGGATGGACGTTTGTTGTGTACAACAGGGAAGGGCAATTGAAAGTAACCTTCACAGAAATAGTAATTATTCAAACATTTCTAGATTCCAGTGGTGGGCCGTCAGGGCCAGCAAGGCCTTCTCTGCTGGCCTAAACATCATCAGAATATATATATTTTTTTTATATATTTTCCCACAAATATGTATTAAATTATTCCCCAGAGTAAGAATTATACTCTTCATTTCATAGCTTTCCTCTTGGTTGCACTGCTTCCAGCCCCAGGTTGAGATTGAGGGCTGGCCTTTATGTTAGATCTTTTATCCAATCATATTCAGCCATCATGTGTTGCCAGGGGTCTAAAATCTGCCCTCAGGCCTTCAGAATCAACAGTGCGGGCGCTTGTAGCTTAAATTGAATGGAAATGAAAATTTAGTGTCAACCAATCAGCTTTAGAGTTGGCTATTGTACGCCTGCTGGCTGGCTCCAGTGTTACACAGGAGCCAGCTAGCAGGCGTAGTGCGTGCACGTCTTTTGATCTTTTGAACAAATTAATTTGCGTACGACTAAGCTGTTTTTTCAACCCACAATGGCGGAAGGAGGAGAAGATATCGATTTGGTCGAGGATATAATTATAACGCCATTCTCAAGACGAACTTTTCAAGAAAAGTTAGACATTGTAAGGAGAGGTCGCCCGACGCCGATGCTACAAAGCCTGTCACAGGCGGGAAAGGGGTTCGTTCGCCACTTTCAAAGTTCCAACTATGAGCGCTGTCAATGGCTCACAGGCTCCGAGAAGCACTGCAAACTATACTGCTGGGAATGCCTATTATTTACAAGTGATCGATTTGGTGTTTGGAGCCACACTGGCTTTGCAAACTTGAGTTGTCTAACCAAGGCAGCAACGAGACATCAAAGTACGGCTGGGCACTTACAAGCAATGGTGCTTTTGAAAACTTTTGAGGACACCCGAGTGGATCTACAGCTCAATGAACAATCGCGCAGGGCAACGGAGCTGCACAATGAAAAGGTGAAGAGAAATAGGGAAATATTGAAAAGACTCATTGATTGTGTCATGTTTTTGGGTAAACAGGAACTTTCATTTAGGGGACACAATGAAAGTGCTGACTCCACAAATATAGGGACCTACGTGGAGCTTCTTTCTTTTCTTTCTGAAAGCAACACAGATTTACAATACCACCTGTCCACTAACACAGTGTTCATTGGGAAGTCCGGCAAAATACAAAATGACCTAATTTATGCTATTTTTGATTTATTTTACCAGGTAAGTTGACTGAGAACACGTTCTCATTTGCAGCAACGACCTGGGGAATAGTTACAGGGGAGAGGAGGGGGATGGGAGAGGGGAGAGGAGGGGGATGGGAAAGGGGAGAGGAGGGGGATGAATGAGCCAATTGTAAACTGGGGCCAATTGTAAACTATTGCTGAAGTGATGGGAGAAGAGATCAAATGGAGATTAAAAAAAGCTCCCTTTGTTGCTGTTATGGTGGACGAGACAACAGATGTGGGAAATGCAGCACAGCTCTCACTCGTCCTGCGTTATGTGACGGACACAGGAGTCAAGGAGCGATTTATCCGATTTGAAGATGTGACAAGCGGCAAGCGAGCTGATGACATTGCCGCTCTTATTTTCCGTTTCTTGGAGGAAAATGAATGTAGTCTAGATAAAGTTGTGGCACAGTGTTTTGATGGCGCAGCAGTCATGGCATCTGGACTCAATGGGGTGCAGGCTAAAGTTAAGGAGAGGGCACCGATGGCCTTATTCATTCACTGCTATGCACATCGACTAAATTTAGTACTGACTCAAGGAGCCTCAAAGCTTAAAGAATGCAAGGTCTTTTTTGCCAACCTCAATGGCCTTGCAGCATTTTTCTCAAGATCCCCTAAGCGCACGCAACTGCTGGATGACATCTGCAAGCGTCGTCTTCCTAAGGTTGCACCAACGAGGTGGCAATATACATCTAGATTGGTCAATGCAGTCTTTGAAAAGAGAGTTGCCCTCAAGGAGCTGTTTAACCACTTACTGGAACATCATGATGACCATGACGGGGATACTGTGCTTATGGCTGATGGATTTAATGGAACATCATGATGACCATGACGGGGATACTGTGCTTATGGCTGATGGATTTAATGGAACATCATGATGACCATGACGGGGATACTGTGCTTATGGCTGATGGATTTAATGGAACATCATGATGACCATGACGGGGATACTGTGCTTATGGCTGATGGATTTAATGGAACATCATGATGACCATGACGGGGATACTGTGCTTATGGCTGATGGATTTAATGGAACATCATGATGACCATGACGGGGATACTGTGCTTATGGCTGATGGATTTAATGGAACATCATGATGACCATGACGGGGATACTGTGCTTATGGCTGATGGATTTAATGGAACATCATGATGACCATGACGGGGATACTGTGCTTATGGCTGATGGATTTAATGGAACATCATGATGACCATGACGGGGATACTGTGCTTATGGCTGATGGATTTAATGGAACATCATGATGACCATGACGGGGATACTGTGCTTATGGCTGATGGATTTAATGGAACATCATGATGACCATGACGGGGATACTGTGCTTATGGCTGATGGATTTAATGGAACATCATGATGACCATGACGGGGATACTGTGCTTATGGCTGATGGATTTAATGGAACATCATGATGACCATGACGGGGATACTGTGCTTATGGCTGATGGATTTAATGGAACATCATGATGACCATGACGGGGATACTGTGCTTATGGCTGATGGATTTAATGGAACATCATGATGACCATGACGGGGATACTGTGCTTATGGCTGATGGATTTAATGGAACATCATGATGACCATGACGGGGATACTGTGCTTATGGCTGATGGATTTAATGGAACATCATGATGACCATGACGGGGATACTGTGCTTATGGCTGATGGATTTAATGGAACATCATGATGACCATGACGGGGATACTGTGCTTATGGCTGATGGATTTAATGGAACATCATGATGACCATGACGGGGATACTGTGCTTATGGCTGATGGATTTAATGGAACATCATGATGACCATGACGGGGATACTGTGCTTATGGCTGATGGATTTAATGGAACATCATGATGACCATGACGGGGATACTGTGCTTATGGCTGATGGATTTAATGGAACATCATGATGACCATGACGGGGATACTGTGCTTATGGCTGATGGATTTAATGGAACATCATGATGACCATGACGGGGATACTGTGCTTATGGCTGATGGATTTAATGGAACATCATGATGACCATGACGGGGATACTGTGCTTATGGCTGATGGATTTAATGGAACATCATGATGACCATGACGGGGATACTGTGCTTATGGCTGATGGATTTAATGGAACATCATGATGACCATGACGGGGATACTGTGCTTATGGCTGATGGATTTAATGGAACATCATGATGACCATAACGGGGATACTGTGCTTATGGCTGATGGATTTAATGGAACATCATGATGACCATGACGGGGATACTGTGCTTATGGCTGATGGATTTAATGGAACATCATGATGACCATGACGGGGATACTGTGCTTATGGCTGATGGATTTAATGGAACATCATGATGACCATGACGGGGATACTGTGTTTATGGCTGATGGATTTAATGGAACATCATGATGACCATGACGGGGATACTGTGCTTATGGCTGATGGATTTAATGGAACATCATGATGACCATGACGGGGATACTGTGCTTATGGCTGATGGATTTAATGCACGTTTGGATGATTTTGAGTTTTGTTTTTTGCTTGAAACATTCAATGGGATTTTTAATTATTCGGATGTGCTTTTTGGAATTCTACAGAAACAAACTTTGGATGTACAATTCTGCCAGACAAGGGTGAACGAGTTTTGTGACACAATTGAGCGTGAGAGGTGCAGGTTCAGTCAAATGTACGATGACACAGCGCGCATCTCAAGTTCACCCAGCGCACGCAGAGGCCCAGCACAGAGACCCTCGCACATACTATCAACAACTCCACAGCAATATTCTGGACAACATTCTTTGCCAGATACGAAACAGGTTTCAAGACCACGAAAAATGTATGTTTCTCTCCCTCCTGGACCCCCGGCACTTTCAGACCTACCGGAAAAAATTCCCGCAAACAGCCTTCTCCAGCTTAACAGAGAGTCACGGAACACTGTTCGACCTATCCAAGCTAAAAACAGAACTGACTGTAATGTATGCTATGACTGATTTTGAAGGGAAAAGTCCCTCTGATCTCCTTGATTTCCTTAAGCAGAAAAATCTGAATGAGGACATGGGGCAACTTTACACATTGGCATGTGTGACAGTGACTATCCCTGTGTCCACGGCTTCAGTGGAGCGGTCATTCTCGGCCTTAAAGCGAATCAAAACGTATTCCAGAAATGCTACTGGACAGACTCGGCTTTCAGCATTAGCCTCCATGTCGATAGAAAATGACTTATTGGTGGAACTAAAACGCACAGAGACTGTACAACAGAGTCATTGAAGTCTTCTTGAGGAAAGAAAGGAAGGATTTTGTGTTCAAATAATCAGTCTTTGGTGAGTAGGCATACAATGCATGTTATTTTTTATTAAATGTGTATGTATGTTTCGCATTTTATTTCGTTAATATTAAATACCCTATATAGTAACAAAATAAAATGGCAAATAGCCTATGTTGCAAATTTATTTGTTTTCTTTCTTTTATTTTCAGTGAATAGTTATGTCTTTTTTCATCACGGTGAAACTGCTTTGGGTGCGACAATGCGCTGTTTAGTGAACACACTATTTATTTTTTGGGGGACTTAAAGCTCAAAGTTTGTGGACCAGAAATGGATAGAAGAAGAATATTAATATAACTTTGTTGCACTCGACTATGTTCTGCCTATTAGTTGAACTGTACTGTATTGTACTCTTCCCCTGCAATTCTCTGAATAAAAATGTCAATTTCAAGGTGACGCAACGCCTGGTTATACTGCGTTTCTGTAATAAGAGGTGGATTCATTCGGGTGGGACTGTGTAGGACCTCACTGAAGGCCCAGGCCCCAGGCCCACGGCACGCTACTGCTAGATTGTCCATATATGGGTAATAGGCTTGACACGTTACCTTTGACCCGCTAGGTTTTCCACAACAAAACAACATGGCCAGAGTAGAACCAGCTCATCTGCTTCTAGACTATGATTTGACAGATGTTACGTGTTCCTTTTGATATTCTTTTTTTTACGGAATAATTCACAACACAATGAGGGTTCAGTTCACCTAACACAGTTGACCTTAAAATTAGGTACAGATGTAAATGAATCACATGAAATAAATATGAATCTTCAGAATGACAGCCAATTTGTCCACAAGAGGGAGTCCCTGTCCATGAATAACCTCCCTCCAGTCACTTCCCAACGATTCATAGTCACTTCCCAACGATTCATAGTCACTTCCCAACGATTCATAGTCACTTCCCAACGATTCATAGTCACTTCCCAACAATTCATAGTCACTTCTCAACAATTCATAGTCACTTCTCAACAATTCATAGTCACTTCTCAACAATTCATAGTCACTTCTCAACAATTCATAGTCACTTCTCAACAATTCATAGTCACTTCTCAATTATGGTCTTTATTTGTATATCCAAAACAAACAAATCAACAAATTGCCTGCAGCCAGCATGTCAGTCTCACCATCAAAACTAGTGCTCTTGTTAGGTTAATAAATAAATAAATACACAAATATATATGGAAAAAACTAAATGTAGAGTTCATACAGCTAGTAGGCTTTCATTATAAGCAGCATTGGACTGTACCACTAGGATTGGACTGTGCTATGTAGGATTTAGGCCCGGTTTCGTTATTAGAGAATATCTGACCAACTTTGATTTTGGGCTGAACTATCCCTCTAAGCATCCTTTACTGAAAATGGATGAATAACTCGTTTGATAGAACACAGACGCAAAGACATCACTCATTATACCTGGTGCAGTGAGTGAGACATCAGGACACGACCATGGGACAGCACACACATACTGATCAGCCACACACTGTGGAGGGGACATCAGTTAGCAGCGTAGGCCACATAAGAAACAACCTGTTGGAGACTAGCAAAACAATGCAGTGAAATTAACGGCCATGTTTCAGCATCAGTGTCTCCAATTATCATGGCAATATATATATATCATGGCAATATATATATATATATATATATATGCAATATATATATATATATATATATGATGTTTTAGTTTCCAACAGCCTACATTGCCAGGTCTCTGGTAAAATGGATTCTCAATCTCAGGATATCTCCTGGTTAAATGAAGGTTCAATCATTTAGAGAGTAAAAGGGGGTTGTTGTTCCTGTAAGGATGTCCACATGATTGACAGGGGCCCAGGCCAATGGCATCAGGGCAGAGAATAAAGAGCAGGAGTCAGTGTCCAACCATTGTTCATTGTTCCGAGCAACAGTCCTGTGTTAAGGATGGTAACCATAGTGAATCCCCAGGGGTGGTTAGGGAAGTTCCACTTCCTCTGTTGAAACCTCTTCGGCCATGTACAAATCACCTTAATTGGCTACTTTTCCTCATTTCCTTTCCTTTAGGAAGGACCACTGAAGGGTCAATGGACTAGGTAGGATACTACCATATTGCTTTCATCAGCCACACCATATTAATCCAACTCCGTTGCTTCCCATGAGTTTCGTTCCTTCCCCTATACAAACGTCAGGGAGAAAGAGGAGAATCGGAATGGGCTCGTTTTAATTTCAGCTTCTGTTGTTTAGAAGGAAAGGAGGCAAGGAAAGGAAGCTTTTTAAGACTGTTGGGAGGAGGACCAGCACAGAGGACTCAGTGTGCTGTGACTGCCTAGGTAACGCCAACAACTCATGTTATTGGCTCAGGGCAGAGTTCTGAGAGCGGGTTGGGAAGCTCTACTGGCCGGTAGTAGGTAGAAGGCCTACAGTTCACAGATCAGTAGTTTGGAAAAAGAGCAGTGGTTTTGGTCCAGTTCTGGATCGTCTGCTAGCTCCCCTACTCTTTACCTCCCTCTTCTGGTTGGGATGAAGACTCCAACGAGGTCTTGCTCTTTTCAGCGTCCTCTCTTTCACCTGAGAGAGAGGAGAGAGCAGAAGGGCTGTTGAGTCTGTGTGTGTGTGTGTGTGTGTGTGTGTGTGTGTGTGTGTGTGTGTGTGTGTGTGTACACATGTCTACGTGTGTGCCGGTGTGAATATATGTGTGTGTCCAATGCTTTGACCTGATTTGTTGATGTTGAGCTGTGCCAGGTCATGTGATAGGTCGCTGGGTCCCTGTGCCTCAGGAGATTGTGGGATATCGTGTACGGCGTTCCGTCGGCCGGTCCGCCGCGAAGCGATGAAGTCTTCATACGTCGCCTCCACATCAGTCATAGCTGACACACCTCAACATAGCAGGGCCTGGGAGACAGGGGAACACACAGTATAAATACACACACACCCTCTCAGTGTGTGTGTTCAATTTAAAATGGAAGCCAAACAAAAAACATTGATTTAAAAGTTTAATGACTACTTTGAACAATTTACAGAGATAGTAAGAATACATTTAAAAAAACTTTTACTGCAGATGCAAAGTTAGGTAACAATTAAAGTAAAAATCTCTGTTTTATTCTGTTAAACTTTGTATCTGCATAATTTTTCCTGTAAATGTGTTTTTGTACAATTTTCAGTGGACATTTTTAAAGTGGTCCTTGTGCATAGAGTTGTATGCTTGTTTAAGTTGGTTTTTGTTTGGTATACAAAACTGAGTATCAGTGTAATTCCGTTACCATGGAGTTGTCCTAGACCAGGGATCATCAACTAGATTCAGCCCCGGGACAATTTTTTCTTGAGTGGATGGTTGGGTGTTTTTTAGTCTTATGTCCAACAATGAAAATGTTTTTTGGGGGGCTCAGAAAACTTTGGCGTGGGGGAAAATAAAAACATCAGCGGCCCGCCAGTTGGGAAACCCTGCCCTACAACAGCCATCTGCTGAGGGGAGCCAGACAGTGGTGTGAATTCATAGATGCCAAGGGAAACCAAGCTTTCCCCCAAAAAATGACCAAGAAAACAAAAATATGTACAAAATAATGAATGTATCATACATTTCTCTGTGTTTTATAAATGTCCTTCAATTCGCAAGAGGCTGAATATATCTCACCAGAGAAAGCAGCCAAGTGAACGAAACAACGCCCCTCTGTCTGTATGTGGAGCCCATATATGAGGTCTGGTCAAAAAGAATATGACATTGTTGCCACCCATAGTATTGAATGCAAGGGAAGCCAGTGAGCAGTTGGCCTCCCTTGATTAAAAAAATGTATTTAAAAAAAAAAAGTATAAAATAATATCCAATCAGCGTTGAACGAAACAGTGAGCTCAGCTGTGAATGGTCTTGGCACACCAAAAAAATAATTGTCAACGGAAGCCAGTTTGGTTTTGGCTTCACACCAATCACATCACAGTAAAAAAAAAAACATAATTGACAGAAAAAACTAGAATTGTTGCATCTCGTTGTGTTGTTGTCCTCCGGTGGCGAGCTAAAAATCATCCCTTTCCTAAATTAGCCATGAATGGAGATAGGGATTTGGACTTGAGGTTTTACTTAATACTCCATACTGGTCAATGATTATAATGGCGATTCTGATCCAACCATAAATTCATACGTTGTTGTGCCCCTGGCCTGAGAGGATGGAAGTTCAACATGTAGCTAGATGTAGTAGGCTAATGTTAACTAGCTGGCCTGGTGCATCGTTGCCCATGGAAGGAAATTAGGCTAGCGAGCAACAATTTTAGCAAGGTAGCCTAGGACAACAAAAACTAAAAGCGAGTCAGACTGTTCGGGCAACATGAGAGGAGGATGGCATTGGCATTTCTCTACAAGTAGGGTGAGTCAACATGTTATTTCTATTTGCACGCACACAGAAATCAGTACCATGGACAGACAGCATATTTAGCTTACGTTGAATGGAATTAAAAGGACCACAACGGAAGTAAGAGGACCACAATGGAAGTCCCAGACTTTGTGTGTTATCCTCCATGATTTTACTGAAGTGCATCTTTTACTTGTCACTGTATTAGACTAAACATAGGTGATTAGATGTTGCAATTGAATCAATAGTTGTTTAGTAGTCCGAAAAGGTCGGAAACATTAACTTGCTTGACCATGCTGTAGGTCATATAACTGTTTGTTACATGCTATATGCTTTGTGGACTTCACCGGACAGAGGTTGCTCTCCGGTTTTGTGATGAAACAAAAAGCTGTGGTTGAATTTGTTCTGCCACTGTGTCTTCTTACTTTGCTCGGCTTCAGGCCTATATATCACGGCCGCAAGGCATATGAACTAACAGGTTATAGAGAACACAAAGCAAATATCACAACACATAGGTTGTAAGATGGCTTTTTACTCTGGTTGGCTTCCCCAGTGATTTTACCCACACAACACTGCTGGAGCCAGAGGAAAAGCCTCACGGGTCTTTTGGTTAGCACCCAGAAAACCCAGTCCCTACAAACACACTCAGTCAGTGATATCACCATCATCACCTTCCCTTATGAACAGTTCTACATTTTGCAGCTCTTCCTGCCAGAGCTGGTGTGACTGAGTCAGGTTCGTAGGCCTCCTTGCTCGCAACACACATTTTCAGTTCTGCCCACAAACTTTCAATGGGATTGAGGTCAGGGCCTTGTGATGGCCACTCCAATACCTTGCCTTTTTGTCCTTAAGCCATTTTGCCACAACTTTAGAAGTATGCTTGGAAGACCCATTTGCGACCAAGCTTTAACTTCCTGACTGATGTCTTGAGATGTTGCTTCAATATATATATTCAATACATTTCTCCAAAAAGTATGATCTTTGTCCCCATGTGCAGTTGCAAACTGTAGAGAGCAGTGGCTTCTTCCTTGCTGAGTGGCCTTTCAGGTTGTCGATATAGGACTCGTTTTACTGTGGATATAGATACTTTTGTACCTGTTTCCTCCAGCATCTTCACAAGGTCCTTTGCTGTTCTGGGATTGAGTTGCACTTTTCGCACCAAAGTACATTCATCTCTAGGAGACAGAACGTGTCTCTTTCCTCAGCGATATGACGGCTGCGTGGTCCCATGGTGTTTATACTTGATAACTATTGTTTGTACAGATGAACGTGGTACCTTCAGGCGTTTGGAAATTGCTCCCAAGGATGAAACCGACTTGCAGAGGTCTTATATTTTTTTCTGAGGTCTTGGCTGATTTATTTTGATTTTCCCATGATGTCAAGCAAAGAGGCACTGAATTTGAAGGTAGGCCTTGAAATACATCCACAGGTACACCTCCAATTGACTCAAATGATGTCAATTAGCCTATCAGAAGCTTCTAAAGCCATGACCTAATTTTCTGGAATTTTCTAAGCTGCTTAAAGGCACAGTCAACTTAGTGTATGTAAACTTCTGACACACTGGAATTGTGATACAGTGAATAAGTGAAATAATCTGACTGTAAACAATTGTTGGAAAAATTACTTGTGTCATGCACAAAGTCGATGTCCTAACCGACTTGCCAAAACTATAGTTTGTTAACAAGAAATTTGTGGAGTGCTTGAAAAACAATTCTTACCCAAATGAAGGACACACTTTAGTATTAGTATGCATTGGCCGAAATCCAAATTCTTCTTCTCCTTAAAAAAAGAAAGAAAGAGTAAACCGCTTTTGGACTGGACTGCGGTCATTCCCTACTAATGAGGACCAGTCACCCCACACTGGTCATACACTGGGGTTCTTTTGGATTGGTTGTTTTGCCAACAATCGTACAGGACCTTTTTGTCAGACATAATCGAGAATACGGTTAAAAAGGCAGGAAATAAACAGTTGTTACTGAACAAAACAGACAGAGTATTTATTTGAGTGTTTACAGTATAGACAACTCGTTTAAATGTCCACGTGATCCACATCAATATCCTTATCTTTGTGTCAGAAGCACAAAATCAGGAATTGGAGGGGAACAGAGAGGAACGACTGATTTACCTATTACTCGAACTAGGCTTGCTGGCTCATCGCTGATGTGGCGAACACACTTGTGGAGTGAAATATCAGCCTCATACTGTACATTTCTTAGCTGTGAGATTTAAATGTGGCGTGTAGGCTACAGGGCTGGTTGTAGTGGTGGGACTGATGACAGCCTGGTACAGTTTGTACCAAATCAGCCCTCATATCCCTCTGAAATATTAATGTTTTACATAGCTTCTTGTGTGTGTAAATTAAGATCAGCATAAACATGTTAAGATGGCACCGACAGACATGGCAGCTCTACTTCCAGCTCCTAAGCAACTTTGCAGTATTTTTATTAAACATTATTTGCCCAGAACATTTTTTTTTTGTGTAATTACATAGTTGCCAACATTATAACCAGAAATACGACTTTCCCAAATTGGATCCTTAGTTCGTACCCCCAAGGTAATTGAAATCCCTGTGGCTGCTCCAAGACACCACCGTTGCAGAAGAGGTATTCAGAGTGGACTTCTAGTTGGACTCAGTAGGCATGCAAACCATCCACCACTTCCGAGTACATTTCTCACTAATATTTGGTCCTTGGACAATAAAGTAGACAAACTCAGGGTGAGGATCTCCTTCCAGAGAGACATCAGGGACTCCGGATGTACTGTCCCGTCCATACAGCCAGCTGGGTTCTCAGTACATCAGGCAGACGGGAATAAAGAACTCTCCGGGAAGAAGAAAGGCGCAAGTGTATGTTTCATGATTAACTACTCATGGAGTGATGATGTACAGGAACTCAAGTCCTTTTGTTCACCCGACCTAGAATACCTCACAATCAAATGCCGACCGTATTAGAATTGTCTTCAGTTATAGTCACAGGCGTGCATCTTCCCCCTCAAGCCGATACCCCGACGGCCCGCAATTAACTACACTGGACTTTGCATGGCTGATTAATTAGGGCCGATTTCAAGTGTTCATAAATCGATAATCGGCATTTTTGGACGCCAATTATGGCTGATTACATTGCAATCCACAAGGAGACTGCATGGCATGCTGACCACCTGTTACGCGAGCGCAGCAAGGAGCCAAGGTAAGATGCTAGCTAGCATTAAACTTATCTTATAAAAAACAATCAATCTTAACATAATCACAAGTTAACTACACATGGTTGATAATATTACTAGTTTAACTAGCTTGTCCTGCGTTGCATATAATCAATGTGGTGCCAGTTATTTTATCATCGAATCACAGCCTACTTCGCCAAACGGGTGATGATTTAACAAAAGCGCATCCGTGAAAAAAGCACTGTCATTGCACCAATGTAGCTAACCATAAACATCAGTGCCTTTCTTAAAATCAATACACAAGTATATATATTTTTAAACCTGCAAATTTAGTTCAAAGAAATGTATGTTAGCAGGCAATATTAACTAGGGAAATTGTGTCACTTCTCTTGTGTTCAGTGCAAGCAGAGTCAGGGTATATGCAGCAGTTTGGGCCGCCTGGCTCGTTGCGAATTGGATGAAGACCATTTCTTCCTAACAAAGACCGTAATTAATTGGCCCGAATTTGACATAATATTGAAGATTGTGCAATGTAACAGCAATATTTAGACTTAGGGTTGCCACCCGTTCAATAAAATACGGAACGGTTCCGTATTTCACAGAAAGAATAAACGTTTTGTTTTCGAAATGATAGTTTCCGGATTTGACCATAGTAATGACCAAAGGCCTGTACTTCTGTATTATAATTAAGTCTATGATGTGATATTTGATAGAGCAGTCTGACAGAGCGATGGTAGACAGCAGCAGGCTCAATAGCATTCATTCAAACAGCACTTTCCTGCGTTTGCCAGCAGCTCTTCGCAATGCTTGAAGCACGGCGCTGTTTATGACTTCAAGCCTATCAACTCCCAAGATTAGGCTGGCAATACTAAATAGCCTATAAGAACATCCAATAGTCAAAAGGTATATGAAATACAAACGTAGAGAGAGAAATAGTCCTTATAATTCCTTATAACTACAACCTAAAACTTCTGAACTGGGAACATTGAAGACTCATGTTAAAAAGGAACCACCAGCATTCATATGTTCTCATGTTCTGAGCAAGGAACTTAATTAAACGTTAGCTTTTTTACATGGCACATATTGCACTTTTACTTTCTTCTCCAACACTCTGTTTTTGCATTATTTAAACCAAATTGAACATGTTTCATTATTTATTTGAGACTAAATAGATTTGATTTATGTATTATATTAAGTTAAAATAAAAAAGTGTTCATCCAGTATTGTTGTAATTGTCATTATTACAAATAAATACTTTAAAAAAAATACTAATAATATTTCGGCCGATTAATCGGTATCTGCTTTTTTTGGTCCTCCAATAAAATCGGTATCAGCGTTGAAAAGTCATAATCGGTCTACCTCTAATCCTGAGGCGGCATTTATTGTAGCTGGGGACTTTAACAAAGCAAATGAGAAAAATGCTACCGAAATTCTATCAACACATTGCCTGTAGTACTCGTGCTTCATAATCGTGCTTCTGCTCCTCCCTTCCTATAGGTAAAAACTCAAACAGGAAGTACCGTGCCAAGTTCTATTCAACGCTCGTCTGACCCAACGTCAGTACAGAGAAAGAGTCGTCGCAATTCAACGGCTCAGATACGAGACGTATGTGGCAGGGTCTCCAGGCAATCACGGACTACAAATAGAAAACCAGCCACGTCACGGACACCGACGTCTGCTCCTGGACATGCTAAACACCTTCGGCTGCTTTGAGGATAACACAGTGCTAGCGAAGTGGGCCGCTTCAGAGGACTGTGGGCTCTCATTCTCCGTGGTCGACACGAGTAAGAGTGTTAACCCTCGCAAGGCTGCCGGCCCAGACTGCATACCTAGCCGCAACCTCAGAGCATGTGCAGACCAGCTGGCTGGAGTGTTCAAAAACATATTCAAATCTCTCACTATCCCAGTCTGCTGTCCCCACTTGCTTCAAGATGTCCATCATTGTTCCTGTACCCAAGAAAGCTAACTGAACTAAATACCTATAGCCCCATTGGACTCATGTCTGTCATAATGTAGTGCTTTGAGAGGCTAGTTAAGGATCATATCACCTCCACCTTACCCGACACCCCTCAATTTGCATACCGACCCAATAGATCCACAGACGATGCCAATGCCATCGCAATGCACACTGCCCTATCCCATCTGGAGAAGAGGAATACCTATGTAAGAACGCTGTTCATTGACTACAGCTCAGACTTAAACACCATAGTACCCTCCAAGCTAATCATTAAGCTCTGGCCCTGGGTCTGAACCCCACCCTGTGCAACTGGGTCATGGACATCCTGAGGGGCCGCCCCCAAGTGGTGAAGGTATGAAACAACACCACTACACTGATCCTCAACACAGGGGCCCCACAAGGGTGCATGCTCAGCCCCTTCCTGTACTCCCTGTTCACCCATGACTGAGTGGCCATGCACGCCTCCAACTCAATTATCAAGATAGCAGGCGACACAAAAGTAGTTTGTCTGATTACCAACAATAATGAGACAGCCTACAGGGAGCTGGTGAGGGCCCTGTTGTAGTGGAGAAGGTGAAAACTTCAAGGTCCTCTGCGTACACATCACTGGCAATCTGAAATGGTCCACCCACACAGATAGACTAGTGAAGGCGGCGCAACAGCGCCTCTTCAACTTCAGGAGGCTGAAGAAATTCCCGAAGGTCCTCACAAACAGATGCACCATTGAGAGCATCCTGTCAGGCTGTATCACCGCCTGGTACGGCAACTACACCGCCCACAACCGCAGGGCTCTCCAGAGTGTGGTGCAGTCTGCCCAAAGCATCTCCCGGGGGCAACCGGCCTGCCCTCCAGGATACCTACAGCACCCGATGTCACAGGAAGGCCAAAAAGATCAACAGCCTGAGCCACTACCTGTTCACACTGCTACCATCCAGAAGGCGAGGTCATTACTGACGCATAAAAGAGGCAATAGCGTCCCACCTGGCCAACATCCGGTGAAATTGCAGAGCACGAAATTCAAACTACAGTATTATAAATTTTTAACTTTCATAAAATCACAAGTGTAATACATCAAAAGAAAGCTTAACTTCTTGTTAATCTAGCCGCTGTGTCAGATTTCACAAATGGCTTTACGGCGAAAACAAACCATGCAATTATCTGAGGACAGCTCCCCGCATACAAAACATATTTCAATCAGGCAGGTGCAACACGAAAGTCAGAAATAGTGATATAAAAAATGCCTTACCTTTGATGATCTTCTGTTGGCACTCCAAAAGGTGCCAGTTACATCACAAATGGTCCTTTTGTTCGATAATGTCCTTCTTTATATCCATAAAAACTCAGTTTAGCTGGCGCGCTTCAGTCAATAATCCACCCAGTTTCCCTCCATCAAAATGCATACAAAATGAATCCCAAACGTTACTAATAAACTTTTCCAAACAAGTCAAACAACGTTTATATTCAAACCTTAGGTACCCTAATACATAAATAAACAATCAAATTTAAGATGGAGAATCGTTATTGTCTTTACCAGAGAAAAATACCAAAGAACGCACTCTCTCTTCCACACGCTTGGAAACACTACAGCCAAAATGGGAGCCAACTAGAAAAACTACAAATTCTGGCAAATTTTTCCCAAAACTAGCCTGAAACTCTTTCTAAAAGACTTGACATCTAGTGGAATCCATAGGAACTGCAATCTGGGAGGACTTGGCCTTATAATAAAAGTGATAGCCATTGAAAATAGGGGTAGGCTGATTTCTTTTTTTTTGTTGGGATGGTTCGTCCTTGGGGTTTCGCCTGCCATATCAGTTCTGTTATACTCACAGACATAATTGTAACAGTTTGAGAAATGGTAGAGTGTTTTCTATCCAAATCTACCAATTATATGCATATCCTAACTTCTGGACCTGAGTAACATGCAGTTTACTTTGGGCACGCTTTTCATCCGTACGTCAAAATACTGGCCCCTACCCAAGAAAGGTTAATAATGTTTACATACTGTTTTACTAATTTTATGTGTATATATTGTATTCTAGTCACTGACATACTATTCAACTATTGCTTTATATACACACACACAATGCTTTCGGGAAGTATTCAGACCCCTTGTCTTTTTCCACATTTTGTTAGATTGCAGCCTTATTCTAAAATGGATTACAAAAAATGTGCTCAATCTACACACAATAGCCCGTAATGACAAAGCAAAAACAGGTTTAGAATTTTTCTAAATTTATTACAAATAAAAAAACTGAATTATTACATAAGCATTCAGACCCTTTACTCAGTACTTTGTTGAAGCACCTTCGGCAGCGATTACAGCCTCAAGTCTTCTTGGGTGTGACGCTACAAGCAGGCACACCTGTATTTGGGGAGTTTCTCCCATTCTTCTCTGCAGATCTTCTCAAGCTCTGTCAGATTGGATGGGGAGCGTTGCTGCATAACTATTTTCAGGTTCAGGTTTAAGTCTGGCCTCTGGCTGGGCCACTTAACTTCTTATGGCTGCAGGGGCAGTATTGGTTAGTTTGGATGAAAGGTGCCCAGAGTAAACAGCCTGCTCCTCAGTCCCAGTTACTAATATATGCATATTATTATTAGTATGAGAATTCTGAGGCTGGTCGATGTTAAACTCATCACCTATTCAATTCCCTGTAATATATGGATCTGTTTGCACTTCCTACGCCTTCCACTAGATGTCAACAGTCGGTAGAACGTTGAATGAAGTTTATACTGTGTTGTGGGGCCGGATGAGAGGGGAATGAGTCAGTGGTCTGGCAGATTGCCAGTTCCTGGTCACGCGCATTCCTCATGATATCGCCTTGCGTTCCATAACTTCTACAGACAGAAGGAATGCTCCGTTTGGAACGTTATTGGATATATATGATAACAACATCCTGAAGATTGATTCTCTACTTACTTTGACCAGTTTATTCAACTTGTAATATAACTTTTTGAAGTTTTCGTCCGACGTTTGCCTGCATCTGTGCGAGCGTTTGGACACGTGTACTACACATGTTAGCAAAAGTAGCTACTTGGACATAAGTAATGGACATTATCGAACAAAACAATGATTTATTGTGGAACTAGGATTCCTGGGAGTGCATTCTGATGAAGATGATCAAAGGTAAGGGAATATTTATGATGTAATTTCGTATTTCTGTTGACTCCAACATGGCGGAGAAATGTTGTTAAATCTGTGCGCGTTCTCAGATTATTGCATGGTGTGCTTTTTACGTAAAGGTTTTTTGAAATCTGACACAACGGTTGCATTAAGAACAAGTGTATCTTTAATTCTATGTAAAACATGTATCTTTCATCAACGTTTATGATGAGTATTTCTGTTATTTGACGTGGCTCTCTGCAATTTCTCCGGATATTTTGGAGGCATTTCTGAACATGGCGCCAATGTAAACCCAGATTTGTGGATATAAATATGCACATTATCGAACAAAACAAATGCATTGTGTAACATGATGTCCTATGAGTGTCATCTGATGAAAATCATCAAAGATTAGTGATGAATTTTATCTCTATTTCTGCTTTTTGTGACTACTATCTTTCGCTGGAAAAATGGCTGTGCTTATTGTGGTTTGGTGTGACCTAACATAATCGTTTGTAGTGCTTTAGCTGAAAAGCATATTTGAAATCGGACACTTTGGTGGGATTAACAACAAGATTACCTTTAAAATGGTATAAGACACATGTATGTCTGAGGAATTTTAATTATGAGATTTCTGTTGTTTTGAATTTGGCGCCCTGCACTTCGACTGGCTGTTGTCATATCATCCCGTTACCGGGATTGCAGCCATAAGAAGTTATTAAGGACATTCAGAGACTTATCCCGAAGCCACTCCTGTGTTGTCTTGGCTGTGTGCTTACATGCTGACCACACCACTCGCAAAATAAATGTACACAATCAATCATTGCACCCACGCTGCTTCCGTACATTAACAAGCGTTTGCGTAGCCAGGCGCCAAATTAGAACTTGGTTCTATTTGTGACGCTTGATGAGCTGCAAGTCCCACCTCTCCCATCTCATTGGTTTTTAGGGGCAAATACCCACATGGGTGATTGAAAGATGAACTGAGGTCCACACTCCTGTCGAGTTGGTAGTGGTAATGCACCTTGAAGTTGGTTGCCAACCGCCATATAAAGTCAAAGGAAGAAGAAGCCTGAAGGAGGAGAGATGACTAGAAACAAACTTGGTTTATCATCTTATCTGTGGATTAATTGTCAGCGTAGAGAACCTTGTGCATTTCAGGTAAAAGAACAACCAAATGTTTATATCGCAGGACAAATTAGCTAGCAACAGCAAGCAAGCTATCTAAATTACCATAAATGTTTAATGCTTTTTGAGCTGTCCCCAAATTAATATAGTTGGTTCAGAGTTTGTTCTGATATTTCAACCTGCGTGTCCTGATCGAGTCTGGTGTGAGTGGACAAAATCAACGCGCGTGCGGTCTGGTCAGCATGTTATGGTCGCTGTCCTGTTGGAAGGTGAACCTTCGCCCTAGTCTGAGGTCCTGAGAGCTATGGAGCAGGTTTTCATCAAAGATCTCTGTACTTTGCTCCATTCATCTTTGCCTCGATCCTAACTAGTCTCCCAGTCCCTGCCGCTGAAAAAAATCCCCACAGCATGATTCTGCCACCACCATTCTTCACTGGATGGTGCCAGGTTTCCTCCAAACATAATGCTTGGCATTCATGCCAAAGTGTTCAATCCTGGTTTCATAAGATCAAAGACTCTTGTTTCTCATGGTCTGAGGTGCCTTTTGGCAAACTCCAAGCTACCTGTCATGTGTCTGGCCAATCTACCATAAAGTCCTGATTGGTGGAATGCTGCAGAGATGGTTGTCCATCTGGTAGGTTCTCCCATCTCCACAGAGAAACTCTGGAGCTCTGTCAGAGTAACTATCGAGTTCTTGGTCACCTCCCGGACCAAGGCCCTTCTCCACTGATTGCTCCATTTGGCCCTGCGACCAGCTCTAGGGAGTGTCTTAGTGGTTCCAAACTTCTTCCATATAGGAATGATGGAGGCCACTGTGCCTTTTACGACCTTCAATGCTGCAGAAATGTTTTAGTACCCGTCCCCAGATCTGTGCCTCGACACAATCCTGTCTCGACGATCTCCGGACAATTATTTCGACCTCATGGCTTGGTTTTTGCTCTGACATGCACTGTCAACTGTGTGCCCTTATATAGACAGGTGTGTGCCTTTCCAAATCATGTCCAATCAATTGAATTTACCAATGAAGTTGTAGAAACATATCAAGGATGATCATTGGAAACAGGATGCACCGGAGTCTGAATACTTATTTTCATAAGGTCTTTTGGTTTTTAAAATGTTAACAAATTAGCAACATTTTCTAAAAACCTGTTTTCACTCTGACATTATGGGATATTGTGTGTAGATTGCTGAGGACTTTTATTTATTTAATCCATTTTAGAATAAGGCTGTAACGTACCTACATGTGGAAAAAGTCAAGGGTTATGAATACTTTCCGAAGGCACTGTATACTATTCTATCCTACGTCTTCTACAGATACACTAAATAAATATTCTACCCACATACTGTCCATAATGTCTCTCTCTCACACACACACACGACTCGTTTCAGGAAACTAGGTGTATGTCGCAAGTCACAACTTCACAGGAGAGGCATTTGAACATTTTTTTTTAAATCTAAATGCATTTTTTTGGCAGAAATGCCTTCTGGAACATTAAAACTTTCATGTGCCTTAATGACAAACTTGTATGCCATCTGTAAATATGAATAAAGTTGTTAAATTACAAGCCTAGTTGGTTTAGCCACAGAAAAAGACAGGACCTTTTCCGCTAGTCATGATGGCCTGAGATAATGAATGGGCTGGACATGCCAAGAGATGACTATCGGATTGGTCACCCACATAGCATCTTATGTCTTTTTGAACTGGTCAGTAGGTGTAGATCATCCTTTCTACTGCAGTTTTTTCAAAAGAGATAACGTTAGCCATGGAGAACTGCAAATGTGTTATCGAGAGCATTAGCAACATAGGTGCCCTGAATTTATCAGGTGCTATCGACAAAGGTCAGTGGGAAAAAAGTTATGATGGACTACTTTCAGGAGGACGATCGTAGCATGCTGACTCTCTCCGAAAGAAAACGTAGAGTCTTCTAATGACAGTGATGGAGAGGAAACGGCGATCAACAGTGTTGTTGTCACGGAAGAAGTTGACAAGAGTTTTGAAATCAGGGGATTGTCTGGCAGAAGCAGAGTATGATAAGGAGATTAATACAATTCTGGCATTTGATTGCAAATGCAGAGGGAGTCCAAAAGAGAACACAGAAGGCTGTTGTATAAAACATCTTCAAACTTTGGGCAACCATGTCATCTGTGAGAAGGAGAAAGATCTGAGGATTCTCATGGCATTGCACACGGTCAGTGTGAACCAGAGTGACTTGACACAACGCGGACCAAGCAAGCTGTACAAACAAAATGGCAACGACACAGGACGTGTCTTATTTAATGAAAGGGGTTACAGTCTGCCGTGAAGCGTTCATCCATGTTTACGGGTAAGAGTCTAAGCTACAGTTTCAGATATACGTTTCTAATTGGTCCAAGCTGTTTTCATTGCAAGTTAATGCTTACTGTTAAGCTAGCTAGCTATCTGACGTTAGGTGGCTGGCTCGCTAGCAAACATTAAGTGTATGATCTGTGTAGCAATATTATCTCATAAATCCATATGCATTGCTAGTTATAGCCTAATGTTAGAAAGATAACATTGGACCTATTTGGTTAACTTTAGCAAGCTACGACAATCTGTTTTTATTGCTAGTACTCTATGGATTGAGTTTATGGTTCCTTGTTTAGCTAGCTAGCTACATGATTACAGGACCCATCAAGTTAGCCAGGTGTGTCTGACAGGGATTACGGCCATCAATTGTATAATAATGCAAAAATGTGTGTCTGGTATGTCTTTCAGCATCAGTAGAGCACGCCTGACTCTCCTCCACCAGTCATGCAAGGAGAACGGTCTACTGCCTCCCATCAAAAAGAGAGCTGGCCCAAGCAAGCACAGGTTACACCTGAAGCATGAGGACTTGCAGAAAGTTGTGAACTTCAACTACGCAGAGAATAATGCAATAGTATTACCAGGACACAAACACTTTGGTGGAAAGCTGCTGCCATCTCATGTGACAAAAGCAGCGGTGTGGTGTCTCTACAAGGAATCGATGACAACACTTGGTATGTAAAGCATAAACACGGTTTGATTATTTAATTTACCTCCAACATGATTGCCACTACTTTTATTGATTTCACATTATTCCTGTATTCTCCAGAGGTACGTGTAGTCGGGTTGTCAAATCCTCCACAGAGTTCAAGTAACAGACATGTCAATTAACTGTTCAGGGGAGACTGTGTGAATCAGGCCTTCATGGTCGTAATGGTGCAAAGACACCACTACTAAAAGACACCGATAATAAGAAGAGACTTGCTTGGGCCAAGAAACACAAGCAGTGGACATTAGACCGGTGGAAATCTGTCCTTTGGTCTGATGAGTCCAAATTTGAGATTTTTGGTTCGGACCACCGTGTCTTTGTGAGACGCAGAGTAGGTGAATGGATGTATGATCTCTGCATGTGTGGTTTCCACCGTGAAGCATAGACGAGGAAGTGTGATGGTGCTTTGCTGGTGACACGGTCTGTAATTTATTTAGCAATCAAGGCACACTTAACCATCATGGCGACCACAGCATTCTGCAGCAATACGCCATCCCATCTGGTTTGCACTTAGTGGGACTATCATTTGTTTTTCAACAGGACAATGACCCAACACACCTCCAGGCTGTGTAAGGGCTATTTGACCAAGACGGAGAGTGATGGAGTGCTGCATCAGATGACCTGGCCTCCACAATCACCCGACTTCAACCCAAATGAGATGGTTTGGGATGAGTTGGATCGCAGAGTGAAGGAAAAGCAGCCAACAAGCACTCAGCATGGTTGAGAGAATGCCAAAAGTGTGCAAAGCTGTCATCTAGCCAAAGGGTGGCTATTTTGAAGAATCTAAAGTATAAAATGTATTAAGATTTTTTTTAAACAATTTTTTGGTTACTACATGATTCCATATGTTTATTTCATAGTTTTGATGTCTTCACTATTATTCTACAATGCAGAAAATAGTAAAAAAAATATATATACTGTATATGTTTTTAAATAACCTTGAATGAGTCCAAACTTTTGACTGGTACTGCATGCATTTTATATATATTTATATATAAACAGTTGAAGTCAGAGGTTTACATACACCTTAGCCAAATACATGTAAACTCAGTTTCACAATTCCTGACATTTAATCAGAGTAAAAAGTCCCTATCTTAGGTCAGGTAGGATCACCACTTTATTTTAAGAATGTGAAATTATTTATTTATTTCAGCACATTCCCAGTGGGCCAGAAGTTTACGTATACTCAATTAGTACTTGGTACCATTGCCTTTATATTGTTTAACCTGGGTCAAACGTTTCAGGTAGCCTTCCACAAGCTTCCACCTATAAGTTAGGTGATTTTTGGCCAAATCCTTCTGACAGAGCTGGTGTAATTGAGTCAGGTTTGTAGGCCTCCTTGCTCGCACACGCCTTTTCAGTTCAGCCAACACATTTTGAATAGGATTGAGGTCAGGGCTATGTTATGGCCACTCCAATAGCTTGACTTTGTTGTCCTTAAGCCATTTTGCCATAACTTTGTAAGTATGCTTGGGGTCATTGTCCATTTGGAAAACCCATTTGCCACCAAGCTTTAACTTCCTGACTGATGTCTTGAGATGTTGCTTCAATATATCCACATAATTTTCCATCCCTCATGATGCCATCTATTTTGTGAAATGCACCAGTTCCTCCTGCAGCAAAGCACCCCTACAACATGCTGCCACCCCCGTGCTTCATGGTTGGGATGGTGTTCTTCAGCTTGCAAGCCTCCCCCTTTTTCCTCCAAACATAAAAATGGTCATTATGGACAAACAGTTATATTTTTGTTTCATCAGACCAGAGGACATTTCTCCAAAAAGTACAATCTTTGTCCCGATGTGCAGTTGCAAACCGTAGTCTGGCTTTTTAATGGCGAGTTTGGAGCAGTGGCATCTTCCTTGCTGAGCTGTCTTTCAGGTTATGTCGATATAGGACTCGTTTTACTGTGAATATAGATACTTTCTACGCGTTTCCTCCAGCATCTTCACACGGTCCTTTGCTGTTGTTCTGGGATTAATCCGCACTTTTCACACCAAAGTATTTTCATCTCCAGGATTCAGAACGCATCTCCTTCCTGAGCGGTATGACGGCTGAGTGGTCCCATGGTGTTTATACTTGCGTGCTTTTGTTTGTACAGATGAACGTGGGACCTTTAGGCATTTGGAAATTGCTCCCAAGGATGAACCAGACTTGTGGAGGTCTACAATTTTGAGGTCTTGGCTGACTTCTTTTGATTTTCCCATGATGTCAAGCAAAGAGGCACAGAGTTTGAAGGTACCTCCAATTGACATCAATTAGCCTATCAGAAACTTCTAAAGCCATGACATCATTTTCTGGAATTTTCAAGCTGTTTAAAGGCACAGTCAACTTAGTGCATGTAAACTTCTGACCCACTGGAATTGTGATATAGTGAATTATAGGGGAAATAATCTGTCTGTAAACAATTGTTGGAAAAATGACTTGTGTCATGCACAAAGTTGATGTCCTAACCGACTTGCCAAAACTATAGTTAGTTAACAAGCAATTTGTGGAGTGGTTGAAACACAAGTTTTAATGACTCCAACCTAAGTGTATGTAAACTTCCGACTTCAACTGTATATACTCCGACTGGGCTCGTCTTAATATTTATACATTCATTAATTCCATTATTTTACTTTTAGATGTGTGTGTATTGTTGTGAATCGTTAGATACTACTGCAGTGCTGGAGCTAGGAACACAAGCATTTCGCTACACCCGCAATAACATCTGTATGTGACCAATAGAATTTGACTTGACTATGAGCTTTTTTTTGTATACGTGGGTTTTCCCCATTTACTGACAGACAAATGTGTTATTACCACAACACATGCCATTTGCAAGATGACAGAGCATGCCTCTGTACTGTGACTTATGTGCCAACCGTCCGTAGGCCAACAGCCATGTGGGTGTGTGTGTGGGTGTGTGTGTGTGTGTGTGCGCGCAGCATGCCAAAGCATGTCCCTGTGCTGAAGCACGTGCCAACCCTTCCACATTAAGGGCAACAGCCTTCCTAATATAGCCTTCAGACAAACTGCCAATAGCTAAATAATTTAACAATTGAAATGTGTCAAACACAAATCCTTCAATATGTTTATCTTAAAATGGCCATAACTGATGAGCATAAGCTTTTCACCATTTAGCTTTGAATGTGACACAATATGAAGGAACAGATTGGTTCCATCCAGTGAAAGTCTTTAAGTACAAATCTAGCTGGATATAAAATGTAAGGCAGAGCCGGCCCGCTCATTAGATGGCCGCCTGTGGCGGCAGATTGACAAGGGCGGCATTTTCTAAGTTTAACTGGCCAACACGCACCTCCAACAACACATCAACCCTCACATAATTCTTCCCAAATACAATGACAATTTCTCTCAACAAGTGGAATATGGGCTTTTTAGGTGAGCGCTGATGCCGCGCTATGATAAGCAGTGCCCACTTTGTCAACGGCAGGGATGCAAAATATTTATCTTGTCCATTCCCAGCACACCTCTCCAGGGTGCTGTTGGAGAGACGGTTGGCTGCGGCACTCGACCAACACCCCCCCCCACCCACCCCCCAAAAAATAAACAAACATAAACCATGTAGCAGATATGGAATAAAGAGTATGAGGCCTTTTCTGTAGCCTACAGGCTGGAGATAAAATGTATGACAATGTAATGAGATGGAAACTTTTTAGGACATATCATGCAGGTTTCTCTGATCAAACAGCCTAACTTAAATGGTGCTCAATCAACAACAACAACAACAAAAAGGCGCTGACATGTTAACAAATAACATATCCTAAAAACAGGTCAAAGTAAAACTGACAATATGGAATGGACAATCACATCTGTTGTCCAGGAGTTTTACCCGATTGTCATGATCAGTGGTTTCAAGTTTGTATCCGTATATTTTTGACAAGCTGATCAAAGCGAATAAGAAAATACTTCTGCATTTCCCGCTGTGTAAACACATTGCAAATAGGCTCAGGATTACTACTGATAATCAGGAGCAATAAGCCAATGCAACGGCCTGTTTTACAAACGGTGGGCCCACCACATGGATGGACATTCATTCATGTCATTGGGGGTGCGACATGGTAGGCTACACCCCAGTAAGCATTGTCAGACATCTTTTGGAAATTCTTTTTTGGTCCTGTCCGGACATCTTTTTTGGGGTGTTTTACAAAATGGTAGGCCTACCACATAGATGGGCCAGGGATGCACAACTCTAGTCCTCTGGGTCCTGCTTGGTGTCACATCTGACAGCAACAGTGAACTAATAATGATCCTCAGTTTAGAATGCAATTAGTCTTATCAGCTGTGTTGATTAGGGAAGGGGAAAAAGTGTGACACCACTCTGGTCCCCCCAAGGACTGGAGTTTCCCATCCCTGTTGTAGGCTATACCTCAGTAAGCACACCCGATGTTGATGCCTTTTGTCATTTTTTTGCCCTGTCTGGACCGGACTTGTATTTTTGGTGCAGTCCGGACCGACCTTGATTTACACATAAATTGTTTTTTGGTCCGGTCAGAACCAATCAGATTTTGGCTGGTCTGGACCAGCCTTGATTTTGCCCAAACATAGAGGTCTAAAAATGACATATTTTCAACTTTCATTCAGAACCAAAAACGAAGCTGATTTCAACTTCCGGAATATACATATTTTCACCTTTCACTCAGAACCTAAATGTAATAACTTCAATATCTGAAAAAATACGTATTTTAGACATCTTCACAACGTAATTTTGCTTACTGTCACTACTCTTGTAGGGGTTGCAATTTTTTTTTCTCACCTAGGGTAGCAGAAAGGCCAGGACCGGCCCTGATGCAAGGCTTGGTAATCCCCACCATTATGATATTTCTCTATAACAATTTTAACGAATGTGGACTAGAGCGCGACAGCGAGTGTAGTTTGTTGTTAGTTTACATGCACACTCATAATTAAATATTAAACGGATTATGGCAGTAGGTAGATTATACAAATCATGTAAACACCATACTCTGTTTATCTTAATCGGCACAAGGTCAATGTCTCCGATTAAAACACCTGGTTTTCTGAGCAATCAATCTGTAACTGTTCGATCATGTAAACACCTTAATCTGCGGTCCAGTGTTGCACAGCCGAGCGAGCCTCCCTCTTTAGCGCGAGTGAATTGTGTTCCGTACAACTGAATGTATGCGTCTTTTAGAAGTAGTTTTCACATATAAACTTTAATGTCCGAACATGTTCGCTGTGGAAGAAAGAGCGTTTATTTTGTTTGGCGATGTTCTACATTTTATCGAGTCATTATGTAGCCTGATTTCAGATGTGTCCATGTAAACAGGATTATTATGGAAATCGTTCTTGCAAAGCATGTACACGTTTTAATCGAACTATTATAAATCTGACTATCCACAATCGCATTATTGTGTGCATGTAATCGTACTAATTAATGTCCCAACCCTGTAATAGCATTAATGTCCGCTGTATGGCAACATTGTAATCACATTTGTTGCGATGTATCATTTGCAAAACAAGGGGACGAGTTTCAACCGGCCTAAATCAAAACACCAGAAAATATCGGTTAGTATTGACAAATACTTCTCTACAATCTGTAGTTTGACAGCCTTTGAGGCACAGCGAAAGCGGCACCATTTAAACCGATTACATACACCGAAACTTGACACGTTATTAAATCTTACCCTGTGTGTGTTGAGGACTTCCAAACAAGCTGCTTTGCACGGTTAATCACACAGCGACATAAGCGGTCGTTTGTTTTCTGTCGCATCTACAGATGCAACTGGACCTCTTCTGGCGCACGTGGGCATGACGTTTGAGCGCTGGGCACAATGGGAGCTCGTGCACTGGCTCGCCTGTTCAATTAGGCTACTAATGCAATGTATTTTAATAAATGTCATTAAATTACGTAATTATTTTGTATATCTTAGCCTAATAATTGATGTTCCAACACGACTCAATATCAGATAAAAAAAACATCTTATAGGTCTACTATTAGGAATGAAAAACTACAGATTGTGTGTGTGTCAAAGAAAGCGAGTCAGTCAGAGAAAGCGGCACTGA
This sequence comes from Salvelinus fontinalis, assembly GCF_029448725.1. NCBI lineage: Eukaryota > Metazoa > Chordata > Actinopteri > Salmoniformes > Salmonidae > Salvelinus > Salvelinus fontinalis. Next base: position 13,134,717 of record NC_074671.1, on the reverse strand, counting down.
GCAGTCAGTATACTGATTACTGTTCTTTTTAAAAATGGTTTATTATCCATTTCACTTGCTTTGACAATGTAAACATATGTTTCCGATGTCAATAAAGGCCATAAATTGACATTTACATTATACTGACCGGCACAGCCAAGAAGCCGGACCGAGTTTGGGAAAGCCAAAGTCTGTTGCTACCTACCTCAATGGCTGCAACCGACACAGACAAGCGAGATGGTGATCGTTAAGGGTAAGACGTTTGACGCTAGTAATTAATAAATTGAGGACATAACCAGTTATCGACTTTACTGTTTAATGAATGTTGTTTTTTGTGTTTTTCGGGAATTCTCTTTACCGACAACTATTTTTCTTTGCTGTGTCTAGCCAAAACAGGGCGGAGTAGCTAGGGTGTTATGATAACATTGGTGGCACTGGTGGTTCGTAATGAAGGCATTTACATTAATTTGAATAGTTGATTGCTATTAAAAAAAATATAAACGGTTTAGTTTGATATACTTTAAGCTTACAAACAGGATTGACCTTTTTTTTTTTAATATAATTTCTTGAAAAAAAAGCTTAAAATGTATGACTTTAATCTCAATTCTCAAAACTGATTTTTTTCTTCATATAAGCATATGTTGTAGCTTAGACCCTCATCTAAGGTGTTTGTTGTGCCTACCATCGGTTGGAACACAACACGCTCTTGAATACATTTGATTTGAATACAAGGTAGGTGTCACTTTAATCATTGAAATAGATTTCATAAAATGGACATATCCCTTCAAACCACTGCAGTTTAGCTGGTACATGACATTTAAATTGAACTGACATTTTTACTTCTAATTACTACCACAAAGATGGCTGCCTGTCCACCCACCTTCGAATGTCTTCTTCTATGTTATCATAGCGGTCCGCAAACTATCTTTTAAGTGCATGCTGCCACCTACTGTGCTGGAATGTACGTTCAATCATGAAAATAAAATTATAAACCAAATGAATCCCTAACTTCTACCTGCATTGTGTCTCAACCGATTATATCAAATAGGGTCTAAGCTACAACATAGGCTAGGCAAATATATGGAGAAAGAAAAAAAAACTGAGTTTACAGGTTTTTAGATAATTGACATTTAATAGGTTTAAAAAAAAGGTAAATTTTTATTAAACCACATTTTAAAATAGTTAAGCTTTAATATGTTGTCACTCAACCGTAATTTTTTTTTCCAATGATGAAGACATGGTTGTCTCCTTGTATGGTGGGGTATGCAAAAGAGGTCAACTTTGAGCACCTATATTATCTTTGAGAACCTTTATCTATTTTGACATTGAGGTCCAAAAAGACACTTTTTTGAGCACTTCTACCAGAGGAGGTTGGTGGTACCTTTTTTATTTTGGAGGACGGGCTCGTGGTAATGGCTGAAGCGGAATAGGTGGAATGGTATCAAATACATCAAACAGATTATTTCCATGTATTTCCCCTATATAGTCAACTATTTTATGCAGTTATTTATGCTGTTTTGAACCAGTGCACTATAGTGTTTGTTACTTGAGTACATTTAGCGTGTGATGTTGCAGACTGAGAATTTATAATAGAATTAGACAAAACACATTTCACATAAACCGACAACTGGCATTGCGATGTACAGAAGGCGAAACACCCCATTCCTTCCTGTACAGATGTGGAGGAGGCTCTGCACTCCAATAGAGAGCTGATCCCTTGTAAGATCTATGGAAGGACCTTCTACACTACAGTCCTGGGAAGACACAAACACACAGATTTGTGTACAGATTCATGTTACTTTCTGGCTCACTGATATACACATTCCCCAGGCTTCATAATTACACCCTTCCCTCTGCAGCAGAGTAAAACATGGATTATATTTTGATATGCTTACCAAACACTGGTGAGGTTAAGTAGCCATGTTTACAGTAGCTAAAAATATGGAGGCGGTGATGAAATAATGACCACTATCTGTGTTTTGGTGCCAGAACAGCGTGGAGACAGAACAGTATCAAGACAGAACAGCACGGAGACAGAACAGTATCAAGACAGAACAGCGTGGAGACAGAACAGCGTGGAGACAGAACAGCGTGGAGACAGAACAGCGTGGAGACAGAACAGCGTGGAGACAGAACAGCGTGGAGACAGAACAGCGTGGAGACAGAACAGCGTGGAGACAGAACAGCGCGGAGACAGAACAGCACGAAGACAGAACAGCGTGGAGACAGAACAGCGTGGAGACAGAACAGACAGAACAGCGTGGAGACAGAACAGCGTGGAGACAGAACAGCGTGGAGACAGAACAGCGTGGAGACAGAACAGCGTGGAGACAGAACAGCGTGGAGACAGAACAGACAGGACAGCGTGGAGACAGAACAGCGTGGAGACAGAACAGCGTGGAGACAGAACAGACAGAACAGCGTGGAGACAGAACAGCGTGGAGACAGAACAGCATGAAGACAGAACAGCGTGGAGACAGAACAGCGTGGAGACAGAACAGCGTGGAGACAGAACAGTGTGGAGACAGAACAGCGTGGAGACAGAACAGCGTGGAGACAGAACACACAGGACAGCGTGGAGACAGAACAGCGTGGAGACAGAACAGCATCAAGACAGAACAGTATCAAGACAGAACAGCATGGAGACAGAACAGTATCAAGACAGAACAGCATGGAGACAGAACAGTATCAAGACAGAACAGCGTGGAGACAGAACAGCACGGAGACAGAACAGTATCAAGACAGAACAGCGTGGAGACAGAACAGCATGGAGACAGAACAGTATCAAGACAGAACAGCATGGAGACAGAACACCATCAAGACAGAACAGCATGGAGACAGAACAGTATCAAGACAGAACAGTATCAAGACAGAACAGCATGGAGACAGAACAGTATCAAGACAGAACAGCATGGAGACAGAACAGCATGGAGACAGAACAGCATGGAGACAGAACAGACAGAACAGACAGAACAGCGTGGAGACAGAACAGCGTGGAGACAGAACAGCGTGGAGACAGAACAACGTGGAGACAGAACAGCGTGAAGACAGAACAGCGTGAAGACAGAACAGCGAGACAGAACAGCGAGGAGACAGAACAGCGTGGAGACAGAACAGCGTGGAGACAGAACAGCGTGGAGACAGAACAGCATGGAGACAGAGCAGCGTGGAGACAGAACAGCCATCAGCCCAGAACAGCGCGGAGATAGAACAGCGTGAAGACAGAACAGCATGGAGACAGAACAGCGTGGAGACAGATGGAGACAGAACAGCGTGGAGACAGAACAGCGCGGAGACAGAACAGCATGGAGACAGAACAGACAGAACAGCGTGGAGACAGAACAGCGTGGAGACAGAACAGCATGGAGACAGAACAGCGCGGAGACAGAACAGCGCGGAGACAGAACAGACAGAACAGCGTGGAGACAGAACAGCATGGAGACAGAACAGCGTGAAGACAGAACAGCATGAAGACAGAACAGACAGAACAGCATGGAGACAGAACAGCGTGAAGACAGAACAGCATGGAGACAGAACAGCGCGGAGACAGAACAGCGCGGAGACAGAACAGACAGAACAGCGTGGAGACAGAACAGCGTGGAGACAGAACAGCGCGGAGACAGAACAGACAGAACATCGTGGAGACAGAACAGCGTGGAGACAGAACAGCGTGGAGACAGAACAGCGTGGAGACAGAACAGCGTGGAGACAGATGGAGACAGAACAGCGTGGAGACAGAACAGCGTGGAGACAGAACAGCGTGGAGACAGAACAGCGTGGAGACAGAACAGCGTGAAGACAGAACAGCGTGAAGACAGAACAGCGTGAAGACAGAACAGCGCGGAGACAGAACAGCATGGAGACAGAACAGCGTGAAGACAGAACAGCGTGGAGACAGAACAGCGTGGAGACAGAACAGCGTGGAGACAGATGGAGACAGAACAGCGTGGAGACAGAACAGCATGGAGACAGAACAGCGTGGAGACAGAACAGCATGAAGACAGAACAGCGTGAAGACAGAACAGCGTGAAGACAGAACAGCGTGAAGACAGAACAGCGTGAAGACAGAACAGCGCGGAGACAGAACAGCATGGAGACAGAACAGACAGAACAGCGTGGAGACAGAACAGCGTGGAGACAGAACAGCATGGAGACAGAACAGCGTGAAGACAGAACAGCATGAAGACAGAACAGCGTGGAGACAGAACAGCATGGAGACAGAACAGACAGAACAGCGTGGAGACAGAACAGCATGGAGACAGAACAGACAGAACAGCGTGGAGACAGAACAGCGCGGAGACAGAACAGCATGGAGACAGAACAGACAGAACAGCGTGGAGACAGAACAGCGTGGAGACAGAACAGCGTGGAGACAGAACAGCGTGGAGACAGAACAGCGTGAAGACAGAACAGCGTGGAGACAGAACAGCGTGGAGACAGAACAGCGTGGAGACAGAACAGCGTGGAGACAGAACAGCGTGGAGACAGAACAGCGTGGAGACAGAACAGCGTGGAGACAGAACAGCGTAGAGACAGAACAACGTGGAGACAGAACAGCTAAAAGATAATCTGGGAATCCTTCCTTCTTCATGGAGCTTTTTGAAGGTCAGTTGAATATTCAATGTGATGTTTGTATATAGAAATATACATTATTTAAGAATGGTTTGTCTTGTTTTCATTAACATATGTTTTTTATTTTTTATTATTAAGGCTATTTAGCAAAGGAGCAGTAGCCATTGCTTTTATTCATACTGTTTGTAAACAATAGCTTCTGCCCTCTTAGGTTCTATTTGACGCTCTGATAATAATGATAATAATATGATCATAAACTGTGAACAACGATGAAGCCAAGTCTCTACAGTGTGAGTGATTGTCTATTTTTTAATTGTGTAATATTGCACACTTTCTCTCGAATAAATAACATTTCACTCAATGTATACCAAAGTAACAAATATTTACCAACGTTTCAATGTTTTGGAATGCAACAGTTATGAAAGACAATGACATCCAATTTTTTGAGAATGAATAATATAATATGTTACATAGTGTGCATCTGTGATAACTTTATGTCATAGATCCTCTCTCACTCACTCTCTTTCTCTCTCAGGCTATGAAACAAGACAAAAGACATGACATTGACTCCTGAGTGTTGAACTTTTGCCCCCTCTATAGTAAAGGTCGACAGATTATGATTTTTCAACTCCGATACCGATTATTGGAGGACCAAAAAAAGTGTTGGAGAAGAAAGTAAAAGTGCAATATGTGCCATGTAAAAAATCTAACGTTTAAGTTCCTTGCACAGAACATGAGAACATGTGAAAGCTGGTGCCAACACCTGCTGGCAAACGCGCGAAAGTGCTGTTTGAATGAATGTTTACGGGCTGCCGCCTACCACCGCTCAGTCAGACTGCTCTATCAAATCATAGACTTAATTATAACATAATAACACACACTGTTACATTGTACAACATTGTACAACCTTCAATTGTACAACCTTCAATGTTATGTCATAATTATGTACAATTCTGGCAAATTAATTACGGCCTTTGTTAGGAATAAATGGACTTCACACAGTTCACAATGAGCCAGGCGGCCCAAACTGCTGCATAAACCCTGACTGCTTGCATGGAACGCAAGAGAAGTGACACAATTTCCCTATTTATAAGAAATTCATGTTACTAGGCAATATTAACTAAATATGCAGGTTTAAAAATATATACTTGTGTATTGATTTTAAAGAAACCTTTTGCCAATAGGTGGCGCAATTAGCATTTTTGATTTCTGGGTGTCACCAAATTAAACTGCCTCGTGCTCAATTCTTGATCGTACAATATGCATATTATTAACTCTATTGGATAGAAAACACTCTCTAGTTTCTATAGCCGTTGGAATTTTGTCTGTGGGTGACCCAGAACTCTTTCTACAGCGAAATCCATGACAGGTACTGCGATGGTCTGAGAGCGAAGCTCTGATTTCAGATCAGTTTTGAAAGTCTCTGTATATCCTATGGAACGACATGAACTGCACCCGCCTTCCCCTGGATGTCAGTAACCAATGAGAAGTGGAATGGGCTTTCTGCGTAGCTCTCAGCGGTTATAAAAGGCCAAGGAGTGAGGGTAGCCCCCCTTTCGACTCTTGCCATTACGCAGAAGAGGACCTCGGGATGTCATTTTCAGAGGCTCGGTTATCAACGTGAAATGTATCCGTCTGTAATTTAATTCGATATAGGAGTTAGAAACATCATAACGTAGTTAATCTGAACCGTTTTATAGCAATTTAGATCCGTTTAGTGCGATTTTGAGGCATTGCTTTGTTATGCACTTTCAAGCACCGGGCACGTTTCGGGGTCCCGGTCGAACGTTAGTGGTCATTTCGACGGACAGAGGACATCTTTCGACCAAAAGAAGATTAGACCCAAGAAAGGATGCATTGCCCAAGAATCTGATGGAAAATCACCTCATAGTAAGAAATATTTAATATGATAAATCGTTCTGTCGAAATATTTTAAACGCATAATCCGCCATTTTGTTTGCTATAGCTTCGCTTGGCGAACCCTGTATTGCACAGTAAGGATAATTTTAGAAATGCAAATCAGCGATTGCATTAAGAACTAATTTGTCTTTCGATTCCTGTCAACCCTGTATTTTTTAGTCAAGTATATGATTAGCTATTGATTAAACTAGATCACTATGAAAGATGGCGTCCGACATGTTCAGGCTTGATTTGCTACTATTTTCATTGTATAACCACGTTTTTTTATGGCTAAATATGCACATTTTCGAACAAACAATATATGTATGTTGTAATATGATGTTACAGGAGTGTCATCGGAAGAATTCTGAAAAGGTTAGTGAAAAAATGTATATCTTTTGGCGATGATAACGATATCGCTCCCTTTGGCTTGAATTCATGCTGGGGTGACGTTTGCACATGTGGTATGCTAACTTATCGATTTATTGTGTTTTCGCTGTAAAACGCTTAGAAAATCTGAAATGTTGTCTGAAATCTCAAGATCTGTGTCTTTCCAGTGCTATGCTTTGTCTATTTTTATGAAATGTTTTATGATGAGTAAATTGGTCATACACGTTGCTCTCTGTAGTAATTCTAGTCACTTTGGTGAGATTTGTGTTGGTGGCTGCAATGGCAAACTATGATTTATACCTGAAATATGCACATTTTTCTAACAAAACCTATCCTATACCATAAATATGTTATCAGACTGTCATCTGATGAGGTTTTTTCTTGGTTAGTGGCTATCAATATCTTAGTTTAGCCGAATTGGTGATAGCTACTGGTGTTGAGAAAAAATGGTGGACAAAGAAAAAGGGTGTCTTTTGGTAACATGGTTAGCTAATAGATTTACATATTTTGTCTTCCCTGTAAAACATTTAAAAAATCTGAAATGGTGACTTTATTCACAAGATCTGTATCTTTCATTAGGTGTCTTGGACTTGTGATTTAATGATATTTAGATGCTACTATTTAAATGTGACGCTATGCTAGCGATGCTAATCAGTGTGGGGGGGTGGGGGGGGATCCCGGATCCGGGTTTCAGAGGCAGTAAAAGTTAAAGAAAGGCATTGATGTTTATGGTTAGGTACATTGGTCATTTTTGGCAAATGCGCTCGTTAAATCATCCCCGTTTGTCGAAGTAGGCGCATCGATTATATGCAACGCAGGACAAGCTAGATAAACTAGTAATATCATCAACCATGTGTAGTTAACTAGTGATTATGTTAAGATTGATTGTTTTTTATAAGATAAGTTTAATGCTAGCTAGCAACTTACCTTGGCTTCTTGCTGCCCTCGCGTAACAAGTAGTCAGCCTGCCACGCAGGCTCCTCGTGGAGTGTAATGTAAGGCAGGTGGTTAGAGCGTTGGACCAGTAACCGGAAGATTGCAAAAATGATTCCATGAGCTGACAAGGTAAAAATCTGTCATTCTGCCCCTGAACAAGGCAGTTAACCCCCCGTTCCTAGGCCGTCATTGAAAATAAGAATGTGTTCTTAACTGACTTGCCTAGTTAAATAAAGGTGTAAAAAATATATATATATATTCGGCAAATCGGTGTCCAAAAATACCAATTACCGATTGTTATGAAAACTTGAAATCGGCCCTAATTAATCGGCCATTCCGATTAATCGGTCGACCTCTACTCTATAGCCACCCTGGTTATTATATGACCCTGATGGTCATCTACGATCGTTGGAACATCTTGAATAACAATAAGGGGCTCATGTACTCTTAAATGTCCACTCAGCCCAGCCCTGGGAGCATGGTTCCTCTCTAGTTTTAATCCTAGGTTTATGACTTCTAGGGAGTATTTCCTAGATGCTGTGCTTCGACATATGCATTGATGGGTCGTAGATTTTTTTAACTGGGTATCTGTAAAACTCTTTGTGACAACTGCTGATGCAAAAAGGGGTTTTGAGAAATACATTTGGTTGATTTAACAGATTTGTATTATTATTATAATAAAAATATTATTATTATCATAATGTTTATTATTATGTTACAGGTGAGATGTAACCAGAAATGTTAACGTCTTGTCAAGTGCTCAGATCTGTACAGCAGCCCCAGACAATCATGTACAGCAGCCCCAGACAATCTGTACAGCAACCCCAGACAATCATGTACAGCAGCCCCAGACAATCTGTACAGCAGCCCCAGACAATCATGTACAGTAGCTCCAACTTACAAGAATGAGTTTACAAGGCAGTGATGAAAACAGTTTTATATGAGTGCTAATTCAAACATACAATGATGTATATTTGATACAATTACCCATTCAAAGCTGTTGTTACAAAATCACTTCTCATTGCATTCATTTTCAAGGTTTCACAAACATAAAACAACTATCTAGTTCATGTTTCTCGGACCAACACACAGTTGAGTTTCCTATTTACTAAAAATCAATCATTAAGACAAAACACAAAAAGTTGCAATATAATCTGTATACATGGCATTCTATACTAAAAACAGATACATTCTGAAAGATGTTGATGTGTTAACACATTTTTTTTATACATCTCTCAATTTAGGATAATTCCGTTTATTTTTACTTTACTTAAATTGTATTATTTATGTTGTCTCAAACCATGCCAATACACTACCAAGCAATGCAGACAGATGTGGAATTAACCCCATAACAGTTGTGTATATTTTTAGATCAAGAATACTAATAGGCATGATCAGATCCTCTTTCCTATGTAGGCATCCTATAATGCACAGCCACATGCAAATCCATAAACTCCATGTCACGCCCTGGCCCTAGTATTCTTTGTTTTCTTTATTATTTTAGTTAGGTCAGGGTGTGACATGGGGAATGTTTGTGTTTTGTTGGTTTTGGGTGTTTCTATGGTAAAGGGGTTGTTGGTGCAGTATATGGGTTTGTGTTGAGTACATGTGTCTAGCGTTGTCTATGTATGTTTAGTTGTCTAGGAGAGTCTATGGTTACCTGAATGAGTTCCCAATTAGAGACAGCTGATTTCGGTTGTCTCTGATTGGGAGCCTTATTTAGGGTAGCCATAGGCTTTCATTTGTTGTGAGTAGTTGTCTATGTGATACGTTTGTAGCCAGTGTGTGCACATCGTTGTTTAGCTTCACGATCGTTTTCTTGTTTTGTTTAGTTCATAAGTGTGTTTGTTTCGTTTGCCTTCTTCAAATAAAAAGGAGATGGCTTATTTTCCTAAAGCTGCGTTTTGGTCCGTCAATCCACCACACGATCGTGACAGAACTACTCACCAATACAGGACCAAGCGGCATGGAAAGCGGCAACAGGACCCACCTACACAGGATTCGTGGACATGGGAGGAGATACTGGATGGTAAGGGGCCGTGGGCACAACCGGGAGAATATCGCCTTCCTCGTGAAGAGCTGGAGGCAGCTAAAGCCGAGAGGAGGCGATATGAGGAGGCAGCACGGAGACAAGGCTGGAAGCCCGTGAGTACAACCCAAAAATTTCTTGGGGGGGCCTTAAAGGGAGTGTGGCGAAGTCAGGTAGGAAACCTGCGCCTACTCCCTGTACTTACCGTGGAGAGCGAGAGTACGGGCAGACACCGCGTTACGCAGTAGAGCGCACGGTGTCTCCTGTACGCGTGCATAGCCCGGTTCGGTACATTTCAGCTCCACGTATCGGCCGGGCTAGACTGAGTGTTGAGCCTTATGTCATGAAGCCGGCCCACCGCATCTGGTCACCAGTGCGTCTCCTCGGGCCGGCGTACATGGCACCAGCCTTACGCATGGTGTCCCCGGTTCGCCTACATAGGCCGGTGCGGGTTATTCCACCTCCCCGCACTGGTCAGGTGACGGGGAGGATACAACCAGGTAAGGTTGGGCAGGCTCGACGCTCAAGGGAGCCAGTACGCCTGCACGGTCCGGTATTTCCGGCGCCACCTCCCCGCCCCCAGTGCCTCCTCCGCGCACTAGCCATATGGTGCGTGTCTCCAGCCCTTTACCACCAGTGCCTAAACCACGCACCAAGCCTCCTGTGTGTCCCCAGAGTCCTGTGCGTCCTGTTGTTGCTCCCCGCACTAGCCCTGAGATGCGTGTCCCCAGCCCGGTGCCACCAGTCCCGGCACCACGCACCAGGCCTACAGTGCGCCTCAGCCGGCAGGAGTCTGCCGTCTGCACAGCGATGACTGAACTGCCCGTCTCCCCAGCGCCATCTGAGCCATCCGTCTCCCCAGCGCCATCTGAGCCATCCGTCTCCCCAGCGCCATCTGAGCCATCCGTCTCCCCAGCGCCATCTGAGCCATCCGTCTGCAATGAGCCTGCAAAGCCGCCCGTCTGCCATGAGCCTGCAAAGCCGCCCGTCTGCCATGAGCCTACTGAGCCGTCCGCCAGACAGGAGCCGCTAGAGCCGCCAGCCAGACAGGAGCCGCTAGAGCCGTCCGTCAGACAGGATCTGCCAGAGCCGCCAACCAGACAGGATCTGCCAGAGCCGCCAACCAGACAGGATCTGCCAGAGCCGCCAACCAGACAGGATCTGCCAGAGCCGCCAACCAGACAGGATCTGCCAGAGCGGCCAACCAGACAGGATCTGCCAGAGCCGCCAATCAGACAGGATCTGCCAGATCAGTCAGCCAGCCATGAGCAGCCAGATCCGTCAGCTAGCCATGAGCAGCCAGATCCGTCAGCTAGCCATGAGCAGCCAGATCCGTCAGCTAGCCATGAGCAGCCAGAGCCGTCAGCTAGCCATGAGCAGCCAGAGCCGTCAGCTAGCCATGAGCAGCCAGATCCGTCAGCCAGCCATGAGCAGCCAGATCCGTCAGCCAGCCATGAGCAGCCAGATCCGTCAGCCAGCCATGAGCAGCCAGATCCGTCAGCCAGCCATGAGCAGCCAGATCCGTCAGCCAGCCATGAGCAGCCAGATCCGTCAGCCAGCCATGAGCAGCCAGATCCGTCAGCCAGCCATGAGCAGCCAGATCCGTCAGCTAGCCATGAGCAGCCAGATCCGTCAGCTAGCCATGAGCAGCCAGATCCGTCAGCTAGCCATGAGCAGCCAGATCCGTCAGCTAGCCATGAGCAGCCAGATCCGTCAGCCAGCCATGTGCCATCCCTCAGTCCGGAGCTGCAGTCCCTCAGTCCGGAGCTGCCGTTCCTCAGTCCGGAGCTGCCCCTTATCCTGGGGGTGTCCCTTACCCTGGTACTGCCCCTTAGTTCGGAGCTGCCCCTGACCCTGGTACTGCCCCTTACCCTGGTACTGCCCCTTACCCTGGTACTGCCCCTTAGTCCGGAGCTGCCCCTTAGTCCGGAACTGCCCCTTAATGCAATGGGGTTAATGTGGAGGGGGGTCATTTGGAGGAAGTTAAGGAGGCGGTTAGGGACTGTGGTGACGTGGGGACCACAACCAGAGCCGGAGCCGCCATCGTGGATGGAAGCCCACCCAGACCCTCCCCTAGACTGTGTAATGGTGCGCCCGGAGTTCGCACCTTAAGGGGGGGGTTATGTCACGCCCTGGCCTTAGTATTCTTTGTTTTCTTTATTATTTTAGTTAGGTCAGGGTGTGACATGGGGAATGTTTGTGTTTTGTTGGTTTTGGGTGTTTCTATGGTAAAGGGGTTGTTGGTGTAGTATATGGGTTTGTGTTGAGTACATGTGTCTAGCGTTGTCTATGTATGTTTAGTTGTCTAGGAGAGTCTATGGTTACCTGAATGAGTTCCCAATCAGAGACAGCTGATTTCGGTTGTCTCTGATTGGGAGCCTTATTTAGGGTAGCCATAGGCTTTCATTTGTTGTGAGTAGTTGTCTATGTGATACGTTTGTAGCCTGTGTGTGCACATCGTTGTTTAGCTTCACGATCGTTTTCTTGTTTTGTTTAGTTCATAAGTGTGTTTGTTTCGTTTGCCTTCTTCAAATAAAAAGGAGATGGCTTATTTTCCTAAAGCTGCGTTTTGGTCCGTCAATCCACCACACGATTGTGACACTCCACCAATAAAACATTGAAAACCTTGACATGACTACTGGCAATGTCATTATTTTTGTCACCATCCATCAATGGTTGAATTGTGTTATTTTTCTTTGTACATGCACAGAGCTTCCAATGGCTGGAGCCAAGCAACGTAGTGAATTAAAAAGACCCAAATAAAAAGTATGTGAAAAGATGTGGTCAAAGTATAAAACTTTGCTGTTTTTTTTTTAAATAAAATGTTTTGTTTTGTGTTTTTGTTACAACAACCAGGTCTTCTTAACATTTGACATAACTAGTAAGCCTTACATCCTGAATGTATATGGGCTCCCAAATATGCACCTGGGAACACATGCACTTTTAAGTAATTGAGCCAAGAACATAATTTCTATATTGTAATTAAAATCATTGACCCATAAGAGAACACATGACCAAAGCATATAGAATAGAAACAACATTATTCTTAAATGAGAAATAGAATCTAATAAACAAATGTTTGCATAACGAAAGACATAAACTGTCTCCAATGTATTTAGCTGTGTACAACTATCATATTGGCAGTAAGGTCATTGAGAATAACAATAGTTATTGTGGGAGGTTTAGGGATAAATATAGTGAAGGATCATGAATGTTAAAGATTTGTTCACAGTGGGGATTTTGAAAGAGGGGGATTAGAACCCCAAGGTAATAGTGGTAAGAACGATCATAAAGGTCATTTCAGGTTGGTAATAACTTTATGGAAACCACTCTTCACACTGTGGATTAGAAACATGTACAGCCATAGAAAACCATCACATCAAGAAGGTGTAACAGGGATGAATGGATATTCAATGTACAACAGTAGTCTTCTGTAACAAGCAATATGTATTAAATATGTTTACATACATCCATGACTGAATGGTTTCACAAATGCGTTGAAAGGTTTTGTAAGTACGTTGTAACAGGCCTCATTCAGCAGTCTGAATTAACCTAGAGACACCAAAACATAAATGTTTAGAGAAGCTTGTTATTCCACATGTAAGGGGCAAAGAGCTGATTTACCTAACTCTGTACAGACCAACGGAATTTCCAGAGTTAGCTATCCCTGAGACTGTGTATGATAACTCTGACTCGTACATCTAATGGTTATTGTAGATGTTAGCTACAGAGGGAGTTTACAGTATGTAAAAGAGCTGTATAAAGGCAAAGAGAGCAACGAATTGACCTACGTGACCTCAGAGGGTCAGCCTACTTTATGATAGAGAATGCAGAGATGTGTACTGAACCTGTACCCATTATAACACAAAGGGATGTGTACTGAACCTGTACCCATAATAAAACAAAGTGCTCTAGGGTTAAATGTAACTAAAGGCTTTAATGAAGTGGCAGCTGCATTCATATAGATGATTTCGCTATAGTGTAGGACCAGTAAGAACATAGATTGAATTATCTGCTTTGTACTATTAAGCAAGAGGCCTGACCTATTTCTATAGAAGCCCCTTTTTATATTCAGCATCTTAATTAACTAACTCGTCAATATGTTTTAAAAAAAAGACAACTTAACGTACAGTTGAAGTCTGAAGTTTACATACACCTTAGCCAAATACATTTAAACTCAGTTTTCGTTCATTCCTGACATTTTAATCCTAGTAAAAATTCCCTGTCTTAGGTCAGTTAGGATCACCACTTGTATTTTTAGAATGTGAAATGTCAGAATAATAGTAGAGAGAATGATTTATTTCAGCTTTTATTTATTTCATCACATTCCCAGTGGGTCAGAAGTTTACATACACTCAATTAGTATTTGGTAGCATTGCCTTTAAATTGTTTAACATGGGTCAACCATTTTGGGTAGCCTTCCACAAGCTTTCCACAATAAGTTGGGTGAATTTTGGCCCATTCCTCCTGACAGAACTGGTGTAACTGAATCAGGTTTGTAGGCCTCCTTGCCCCCACACGCTTTTTCAGTTGGGATTGAGGTCGGGGCTTTGTGATGGCCACTCCAATACCTTGACTTTGCTGTCCTTAAGCCATTTTGCCACAACTTTGGAAGAATGCTTGGGGTCATTGTCCATTTGGAAGACCCATTTGCGACCAAGCTTTAACGTCCTGACTGATGTCTTGAGATGGCTTCAATATATCCACATAATTTTACGCCCTCGTGATGCCATCTATTTTGTAAAGTGCACCAGTCCCTCCTGCAGCAAAGCACTACCACAACATGATGCTGCCACCCCCGTGCTTCACGGTTGGGATGGTGTTCTTTGGCTTGCAAGACTCCCCCTTTTTCCTCCAAACACAACAATGGCCTTCCTCCTATAACCCTTAACTTCTGGTAGACCCGCTACGCTAACCTGGCAGCTAACTGAGCTAGCCACGCTGCCTGACAGCTAACTGAGCTAGCCATGCTGCCTGACAGCTAACTGAGCTAGCCACGCTGCCTGACAGCTAACTGAGCTAGCCACGCTGCCTGACATCTGTGAATTGTTAGAGGCTACTGCACTGTTGGAGCTAGGAACACAAGCATTTCGCTACAATAACATCTGCTAAATATGTGTAGCTGTCCAATAAAATTTGATTTGATTTTGACATCTGACTGATCTAGCCACGCTGCCTGACAGCTAACTGAGCTAGCCATGCTGCCTGACAGCTAACTGAGGTAGCCACGCTGCCTGACAGCTAACTGAGCTAGCCACGCTGCCTGACAGCTAACTGAGCTAGCCACGCTGCCTGACAGCTAACTGAGCTAGCCACGCTGCCTGACAGCTAACTGAGCTAGCCACGCTGCCTGACAGCTAACTGATCTAGCCACGCTGCCTGACAGCTAACTGAGCTAGCCACGCTGCCTGACAGCTAACTGATCTAGCCACGCTGCCTGACAGCTAACTGATCTAGCCACGCTGCCTGACAGCTAACTGAGCTAGCCACGCTGCCTGACATGCATTTTAATAGCAACTGAAAAGGAAAACAACGCTGTGTTATGTCTTGGATTGCTGTCCCCTCCCTGCTGGCTACCAGCATAATAATTGGTTAGTGTGCATCCCAAATTACACCTCATTCCCTATAGTGCAATACTTTTGGGACAGAACTAGGTGTGTTCTCCTGTAGTAACGTTTTCATGGGAGAAATCATATGTAGGTAGACTCTGTGTGTAAGAGGTAGGCATGCAGTTTGGTACCTATAACATTAATTCACATTTAGGAATCTAATTCACTGTCACTATTCTCCATTCTTTGGCTTGCAGGTGCTTAAACATTATGGTAAATGCAATGTCTTGGTACTGTCCTTTTAATGACCGTACTAAACCCGGAGCATGCGGAATATCTAGAGGAGATAATGTGTTTGAATTGGGACTGGTGAACTGCACTGCATTTTAAAGGGAGTATCCACTTATTGGATGTGCATATACAGTGTAGTCTTTATTAAACCCAGTTTAATCACTGATGGATACAAGCGTGGGATCTGAGCTGTAACCAGATATGAGTTGACTGCGAGTGTCATGTGACCCACCGTGAAGTGGTATGATGCCAAACCACTTCTGTCACTAGTGGTAAATCTCAGCGTCCAAGAAGACCTAAAGTACTGGTATAGAGGACTTTACAGTATATGCTGGCCAAATATAGCAGCATCACAATCAGTGGACAAAACAGTTTCTTAGAAGCAAGTGAGAGACTTTGCTCAGAGGATTCTTGGTGTTGCTCAAGAAAACAACAACCACCAACACACTGTGACGGCACCACCTCGGACCTAGTTAGCCCTTCATCATTCTACACCAATGGGTCACTGAAGTATGTGTGTGTGTGTTCCAGCCAGAGCCTTCCAAGAAGCAGTCCAACTGGCGTAGGAAACACGAGGACTTCATTGCCACCATCAGAGCTACCAAGGGCCTCACTCAGGTCATGAAGGAGGGGGGGGCCTTACCCCCACCTCCACCCCCCTCCTACGTACCAGGTAACACCACCCTTATCTCCAACTCCACCCCCCCTCCTACGACCCAGTGACTGTGTGATTGTGTTCCAGATATTATCCAGTGACTGTGTTGTTTCAGATTATATCCAGTGACTGTGTTGTTTCAGATTATATCCAGTGACTGTGTGATTGTATTGTTCCAGATATTATCCAGTGACTGTGTTGTTTCAGATGATTATATCCAGTGACTGTGTGATTGTATTGTTCCAGATATTATCCAGTGACTGTGTTGTTTCAGATTATATCCAGTGACTGTGTTGTTTCAGATTATATCCAGTGACTGTGTTGTTTCAGATT